>NC_134881.1:3441485-3453985 GCF_041734735.1 Babylonia areolata | reverse complement strand
CCATACCATACCATACCATACCCTACTACACCATACCATACCATACCATACCATACCATACCATACTACACCATACCACACCATACCATACCATACCATACCATACCATACTACACCATACCATACCATACCATACCATACCATACCATACTACACCATACCATACCATACCATACCATACCATACCATACCATACCACACCATACCATACCACACCATACCATACCATACTACACCATACCATACCATACCATACCATACCATACCACACCATACCATACCACACCATACCATACCATACCATACTATACCCTACTACACCATACCATACCATACCACACCATACCATACCATACCATACCATACCATACTACACCATACCACACCATACCATACTGCACCATACCATACCATACCATACCACACCACACCACACCATATTATACAATACCGTACCAATTCCTATGACACAATACAACACAGTACATCTACAGTCATCCGACTGGAAATTAATTGCACATCAAGAAAAATGAGGAGCAAAAGGGTCACGAGAAAGAGAAACCACACAATCAAAAAAAAAAAAAGAAAAGAAATCTATATAAAAAAAAAGAGAGAAAAAGTCCCTCTAACAAAAAAAAAGAAAAAAAAAGGAGTAATTATTCCCCATTTTCTTCACTTCCGCCGCTCTACGCTGCAATGCTAATGCCTCCCACAGCGGAGTCCGCCAGCCACCACCACAAAAGACAGCCAGCCGCGAGAAGAGAAATTATGACTAACCGATGTTGTCATCCCGAAGAATGCTGGAGCAGGCTCGGGCACTTTGAGCCCCACAATAGGAGTTGGCAGCGTGCGTTCAGCTCCACCCATCTTGCAGGGCAAAGGGAGAGAGAAAAAAAAAAAAGTAAAACGTGTTCGGTTCCGTTTCCGGCGACAGGTAATGACCCATCTCCGATTCGGGTTATGCCCCTTTGCTCGTTTGGGAAACCCGTCATTGTTTTTTTTTTTTTTTTTTTTTGGGGGGGGGGGGGGGTTGGGTTGGGGGGGGGGGGGGGGGGTTGTCTGCTGTCTGCAGTGTAGTGTGATTTCCATCGTTAGTCATTCTCTGTGTGTCTGTTGGCCTATCTGATTCCACGCTCCTTCATTTATCTTGGGAGTGGAGTGTTGGCCCAGTGGTAACGCCTAGCGGGCTAGAGAATCACAGCGCGCGGGGTCGGATCCCACACTCGCTGATAATTATTTTCCTTCCCTCCATTAGACCTTGAATGGTGGTCTGAACGCAAGTCATTCGGATGAGTCGATAAACCGAGGTCCCATGTAACACATGCACTTTTGCGCACGTAAAAGAAACCCACGGCAAAATCCTGTTTTAAAAATGCACGTCGATGGGAAACATACTGAATACACGTGCATAGGGTGGCGCCGCACGTGTTGCGATGTTTTCACGCAGGGAAGAGCAGACCAAAGTTAACACAGAGAAATCTGTTGTGAAAAAGAAGGACGAAATACATTTTTGTTATTTTGCTCTACTGAAAACACACACACACACACACACACACACACATATATATATATATATATATACATCAGTCTGCAACACACACACACACACACACACACACACACACACACACACACACACAAGCGCGCGTAGTGTTCCCTCACCGTAAATACAGAACTCATTGTATTGTGTATTGTCTCTTGCCCTTGTGTCTGTTCGTGTATGATTTCACCTTTAAAAAATTTGCAACGATTTCAACGATTTTATATGTATCGTTCTCACAAACAACCACAAGATCCATGGGAAAATCTAAGATGTCCACGTAACTTAAACTTCCATGATTTGATCCGAAATTGTCTCGAAATATCACCCGTTGTTTTTTTAATGGATGATATCTCAGTTCTGTTTGCGAACACACACACACACACACACACACACACACACACACCGTGAAATTCTGGACAGAAAAACCATGAATCATATCCCCTTGCCCTCAACAATCCCACCCCACCCCCCTCACCCCCACCAACCCCACCCTTATCCTCCTTTTTTTCCCCCCCTTCTAATTCTAGGGACATGATGTTGTAGGTAGGGAGGAGAGAGAGGGAGGACGGGAGAAGGGAAAAGATAACAGAAAAGAAAGGCAAACCCGTCAAGCGTGACGCGCGAGTATCGATGGCCGAGGAACTGTTTGACTTTGTGGCGTGGAAAATTCGATACCAGAAGTAGCGGCCTCACGCTGAGCGCTGCTTGCCCGCCCTCCCAGCATGGCAGAAGGAGCAGCCAACGATGAGCTAGCGAGGATCCAGGGAACAGGAAAGCAGTGACTTCCCCTGCCTGCTCGCCATTTTGTTTAGGGACATGGAAAAGCACTTGCACTGCGCACCATTCGATTGGAACTGCCCGGGAAGAGAGAGAGAGAGAGAGAGAGAGAGAGAGAGAGCGTCTGTGGCTCCTCTGTCCTGTGCTGAGGGGATGGGAAGTGAAGGAAGAGGAGGAGAAGGTGGATAGGAAGATGGGAGAGTTTGGATCAGATGTTCGTAAGAAAATGTTGCATGGTAGTGGTAGATATCACTTTTCCCCCCCTTTTTTCTGCGATTAGATGTGAGGAACATCGATATCTGCTGGAGTCAACCGCCCCCCCCCCCACACCCCCCCCCCCCCACATCCCCCAGCCACAGTCCCCCGACATCCATTTCCCCTCCCGGTTTTTTGTGTATGTTTCATCATCATAATCATCATCATCATCATCACATTCACCATCGTCTTCTTCTTCTTCCTCAGAAACAGAGTATTTGTTCAACTGATTTAGAGAACAATGCTATTTCTGCCCTATATTTTCTGATCACGGGAATAATGACAGCGTATCGGGATGATGTGGGATAAAGGGATAATGAGAGGGGGAGGATGGGGGGGGGGCTGGGGAGAGGGAGGATGGAGGGCATGAAAAGTGTGTTTTCTTGAGTTATCAATGAGAAGTATTTTCCGTGCAGTTTTCTCTGTTTCCTCATCGCTTTCAAAGCAGATTGTTCATCCACTAAACTTTCGCACCATTGATTCTGTATTTTCTTCTCTTTTTTGTGTTTTGGATTACAGCTGTGGAAGACAGTAAACAGATGGGGTGGGGGTGTCGGGATGTGGGGGGAGGGGTGGGGGGGGGAGGTCTTCGTGTGTGGGTGGGAGATCTTTTCCTGGCCATTTCGTTCCTCTCTTCACACGAGAGCTAGCTAGTGACAGCAATGCGCATCAAAACGATGACAACAGCGAATGGCTTGATCTTTCACTTTGTGCGGTTAACTCACTCAGTACGGCCAGTCCTCTCTTCTCCTCTACACACACCCCTCGGATGTCCAGTGGGTGTCTGAATGACCCAACCTTTAGCTTCCGTCGTCAGAACTGTGGTATTCTTTGTCAACATTCACCTCTTCAGTATAAGAGCGTTCCGCTTGCAATATTATGATGATGGTAATTGGGGTGAAACGCTGTTAACGTCGTCTCTTTCGCCGTTCGTATGGAAAGGGTTAAAATCGTCGCGGTGGAGCATTTTCTTGGCTCTCTTTAGTCTGTTTTTTTTCCCTCGTGTCTCTCATGCTCAGCATTGCTTTGAAAAGATAGTTGAAGGAGCGCGCCAGGTAGTAATGGCTCCTATGTCAGCCTACAGCAGCGCCGAGTGGAAATGATGCGAAACTTGTGCAGGAGTCAAGAGACGTGAGAACAATGACAGGAACAGTGGGACCCAGAGCGGTGCAGCAGAAGTCAAGTGACTGTATCGTCATCGTGGCAATCAGCTGTGACGTCCGTGGCGTCTAGCGTCTTGTGGCTGCTCTCCTGCCCCATTAGCCCTGCGGGACGTTCCATCCCTCTCCAACATGACTACTGCAGACACAGTGATGGAAGTAAGAAGAGAGTGAGAGCGACAGAGAGAGAGAGAGAGAGAGAGAGAGAGAGAGAGAGCTCTATCATCGCTGAACGCTTCAACGAAAGCGGTCGTCCCTTGATGGGAGTATGTGTGGCTGTTTGATAAAGCGTTTGGAAAGGAACCTGTGATTTTTCGTATGGCGTGTGTATGTCTGTGTAATAGATTGTTTACATGGGAACCTTTTATCTTTTTTTAAATTTTTTTTTAGATTCTGTGGCTTTAAAAAAATTGATTACAATAACAATAATAGCAATAATATCATAATAATGATGATAATTTAAAGCAAAACGCAATCCATTCTCTCTCTCGCTCACACACACACACACACACACACACACACACACACACACACACACACACACACATATATATATATATATATATATATATATATATATATATAGAGAGAGAGAGAGAGAGAGAGAGAGAGAGAGGTGGGAGGGAGAGACGGGGTGGCGGCAGAGGTGACCGACGAACGCCCAGACTGAAACGAGGCCCCTGCCTTTTTTCTTTGCACAAGTTGTTCATTCACGCTTGCAGAAAGCCGACAAGTGCCAGCCATCCTCCCTCCCTCCCTCCCTCCCTCCCTCCCATCGATGGGAGCTGCTGCCAGCATCGTGTGACACCCATGGCCAAGACTCTTCAAACGGACGACGCCTCTCCTCTGTGCCAGCCCCAGACTGGGCCATTTGAGAACAACATGGCGCGCCGCCATCCCTCATTCGCCACTTGAAAAACGGGGGGGCGGGGTGATGGGAGTGGTGTGAGGACGAGGAGGAGAGATTGAAGGGCGCGGGGAGGAGGGGGGAGGAAGTAAATAGGGGGAAAAGTGGTGGGGAGGGGCGGGAGGGGGTGGGGGTGGGGGAGGGGGGAGAAAAGAGAAGAATGGTGCATTTGTACTCGTGGTTCTCCTTTCAGTTCTGTCGGTCTGTCTGTCGGGTGGTCTGAGTGTATCTGATTCTGAATATCTCTGACTGAGAATGCGCAAGCTAGTATATGAATTATTCATGATGTATTGGTTGTACATGGGCTACCTGACAGAAACAGGGCGACTGTTTCTGAATGGACACAACTTTTGTATTTGTCTCTATACACGGACGCGGTTTCGAGAAATGATCGGCCTTACAAGTCCAACAACAGTGCTGTTGACTGCACTGTAACTTCTCGGAGATCACAATAAAACTGGAGCATGGAGCCAACTAAATCTGGCTGAAAAGATCTGAAGGTCTGATTGAAAGTTAAACTTTGAGAAAACTCTTCTGATCGACCTTTCCCTTGGAAAGAGTTGTTGAGTGTTCAGGGCCGTGTGCCCTCCAGTGACTCACCGGCTCTCGATCTTTAGCATATCGTTTTCCGCCCGCTGTTTGTCGCGTGACATGCTTGATACCAGAACAGCTGTTTGTCGCGTGACATGCTTGATACCAGAACAGCTGTTTGTCGCGTGACATGCTTGATACCAGAACAGCTGTTTGTCGCGTGACATGCTCAATTCCAGGACAGCTGTTTGTCATGTGACATGCTTGATACCAGAACAGCTGTTTGTCGCGTGACATGCTTGATACCAGAACAGCTGTTTGTCGCGTGACATGCTTGATTCCAGAACAGCTGTTTGTCGCGTGACATGCTTTATACCAGAACAGCTGTTTGTCGCGTGACATGCTCAATTCCAGAACAGCTGTTTGTCGCGTGACATGCTCAATTCCAGAACAGCTCTTTGTCATGTGACATGCTTGATACCAGAACAGCTGTTTGTCGCGTGACATGCTTGATACTAGAACAGCTGTTTGTCGCGTGACATGCTCAATTCCAGAACAGCTGTTTGTCATGTGACATGCTTGATACTACAACAGCTGTTTGTCATGTGACATGCTCAATTCCAGAACAGCTGTTTGTCATGTGACATGCTCAATTCCAGAACAGCTCTTTGTCATGTGACATGCTTGATACCAGAACAGCTTTTTGTCGCGTGACATGCTTGATACCAGAACAGCTGTTTGTCGCGTGACATGCTTGATACCAGAACAGCTCTTTGTCGCGTGACATGCTTGATACCAGAACAGCTGTTTGTCGCGTGACATGCTCAATTCCAGAACAGCTGTTTGTCGCGTGACATGCTTGATACCAGAACAGCTCTTTGTCGCGTGACATGCTTGATACCAGAACAGCTGTTTGTCATGTGACATGCTTGATACCAGAACAGCTGTTTGTCGTGTGACATGCTTGATACCAGAACAGCTGTTTGTCGCGTGACATGCTTGATACCAGAACAGCTTTTTGTCGCGTGACATACTCAATTCCAGAACAGCTTTTTGTCGCGTGACATGCTTTATACCAGAACAGCTGTTTGTCGCGTGACATGCTCAATTCCAGAACAGCTGTTTGTCATGTGACATGCTTGATACCAGAACAGCTGTTTGTCGCGTGACATGCTTGATACCAGAACAGCTGTTTGTCGCGTGACATGCTTGATACCAGAACAGCTGTTTGTCGCGTGACATGCTTGATACCAGAACAGCTGTTTGTCGCGTGACATGCTCAATTCCAGAACAGCTGTTTGTCGCGTGACATGCTTGATACCAGAACAGCTGTTTGTCGTGTGACATGCTTGATACCAGAACAGCTGTTTGTCGCGTGACATGCTTGATACCAGAACAGCTGTTTGTCGCGTGACATGCTTGATACCAGAACAGCTGTTTGTCATGTGACATGCTTGATACCAGAACAGCTGTTTGTCGCGTGACATGCTTGATACCAGAACAGCTGTTTGTCGCGTGACATGCTTGATACCAGAACAGCTGTTTGTCGCGTGACATGCTCAATTCCAGAACAGCTGTTTGTCGCGTGACATGCTTGATACCAGAACAGCTCTTTGTCGCGTGACATGCTTGATACCAGAACAGCTGTTTGTCATGTGACATGCTTGATACCAGAACAGCTGTTTGTCGCGTGACATGCTTGATACCAGAACAGCTGTTTGTCGCGTGACATGCTTGATACCAGAACAGCTGTTTGTCGCGTGACATGCTTGATACTAGAACAGCTGTTTGTCGCGTGACATGCTCAATTCCAGAACAGCTGTTTGTCATGTGACATGCTCAATTCCAGAACAGCTTCCAAACAGACGTTGCTGCAAATTTGTATCCTCATATGGATTAAATGTTTTCGTGGAGAAACGCTGTGGTGTATCATCACATCAGAGAAACACGATTGTTGCTATGGCTTAACCACAAAGTGTATCTCCCCGCCCTAACCCCGCTTACCCTCCGCCCCAACTACCCCCGCCCCCCAGCCCCCAGCCCCCCACCCCGCCCAGCTTTTGATCGGTCTGGAACCTTGCAGGCGATCACTTATTTTCCAAAGTCCTGACGATATCGGTGGGAGGTGGGGGGGTGGGGTGCGGGGGGCATAGGTGTCTATGTCAGGGGGTGGGGGTAAATGGTTGGGGGGAAGGGGGAGAAGGCGGTTAGCCTGCTGAACAAAACGCTGGGCAATCGTTAGTGTTTTGAAAACAAAACGAGCCTTCAAAGCGGACGTCCTCACCAATTACTGGCCACCTCATGACTCGCCATTTTCTCTCCACGCCAGGGGGGGCAATGCGTGAAACCTCCTTTTATGTGGGGACAATGCCAAGACTGAAGTATGAAGTGAAAAAAGAAGAAGAAGAAGAAGAAGAAGAAACCCTCCCACAAAAACACCTTTGACTCTTCTTCGATTAAAATCTTGACAAGGGCCTGGATCTCTGTGTTGGTGGACAATGGGTGGTGGTGTGAACGAGAGTTTTCAATCACATGGTGGTAGCCTTTAGCTGCCCAGGGGCTGAGAAAGACAAACAGACGCCTATGGGTTTGATCGATCAGCTGGGAGGTCAAACGAACGACACAATTTGTGGGGTTTTTTTTGTTTTTGTTTTGTTTTTGTTTTTTTGGGAGGGGGGGTCTTTTGTTGTTGCTTGTTTTTATTATTAGTTGCTGAGAGAAAAAGAAAGACAGACAGACAGACAGACAGAGAGCAGCAGGCTGGGTTGTGCAGTTCACTGAAACAGTGTGTTTTGTGTACTTTGTTGCGCGCTCCGTGCACGTTTCAAATTCGCCGTTGATGGGGTGGAGGAGGTGATGGCGGTGAAGGAAAGAAACAAAGGGACAAAGAAAGAGAGAGAGAGAGAGAGAGAGAGAGAGAGACAGAGACAGAGACAGAGACAGAGAGAGAGACAGAGACAGAGAGAAACAGACAGACATACAGACAGACAGACAGAGAGAGAGAGAGAGAGAGAGAGAGAGAGAGTCCTTAACCTGAACCCCCTTCGTGTGTATCCGCACGCAGAAAATCAAACACGCGCGTTAAAGATTCTGTAATCCATGTCAACGTTCGGTGGGTTATGGAAACAAAAATATACCCACCATGCACACCCCCGAAAACGGAGTATGGCTGCCTACATGGCGGGGTAAATAAATAAAAACGGTCATACACGTAAAATATTACATGTCTGTCTGAATGTGTATGCGTGTGCGTCTGATATCTGATTGAATGACACAGGAAACGAATGATGAGCGCCCAGTGGCAGCCGTCAGTCGGCTCTACCCAGGTAGGCAGCCTGTGGTGCAAATGTCCCCGTGTATGTAAAGCGCTTAGAGCTTGGTCTCTGACCGATGACAGGCCGCTATATAAGTATCCACATCAATTCCCACCAAGAAATAATGGAAGTGAGGAAGGTAACAAAAACCAACGCAGATTGAATGGATGGAAATAAGGACAGACAGACAGAAAGAGTGAATGAAAGAAGGGAAGAAATGAGAGGATGAAGCACAAAAAAAACAAGAAAAAAAAAAACTACAACAGCAACAAAACAAAACAAACAAACAAACAAACAAAAAAAGAAAACAAGAGAGGCAAGGCCTTCAAGACTCACTTGTGATACACTTAAAAAAAATCTAATCGTTAAAATGTGTTCTGTTTTTGTTATTAGAAAGCTTCGCGTTAAAAAAAAAAAGAAAAAAAAGAAGAAGTCCTAACCAGATTCGAATTAAGTCCCCT
Source organism: Babylonia areolata (assembly GCF_041734735.1). NCBI lineage: Eukaryota > Metazoa > Mollusca > Gastropoda > Neogastropoda > Buccinidae > Babylonia > Babylonia areolata. Next base: position 3,445,037 of record NC_134881.1, on the reverse strand, counting down.
AGCATTAATTACAGAGTACTTTCCCTTTTTTACTATCTGCACCAAAACGTTTGCAAAATAAATAAAACTTCCATGCTTAGCAAAAGAAGTTCCTGTTTGAACAGAAAATGATAATAATGACTGCGCAATATTGCTTTAAACAAGATGACTGGAAAGAACTGAATTTTTCCTATCTTTATGCCTAATTTGGTGTCAACTGACAAAGTATTTGCAGAGAAAATGTCAATGTTAAAGTTTACCACACACACACACACACACACACACACACACACACACACACACACACACACAACCGAACACCGGGTTAAAACATAGACTCACTTTGTTTACACAAGTGAGTCAAAAAACGAAAAAGAACCCAACAAAAAAACAAAAAAACGATGGTTAGAAAAGGAGAAAGAAAAAGAGGAAGAAAGACATACATCATCCACGAGAAGAATGGAAGAAAGAAATATCCGTATTGCTACAGACGACAGGGCAGCCACAGTACAGGACATACACTGCCACTGCGTCCACTTGTCGCACGTTCGGTCTGAGAGTGCAATGTGTGTGTGTGTGTGTGTGTGTGTGTGTGTGTGCGTGCATGCGTGCGTGTGTCCGTGCGTGTGTGTGTGTGTGTGTGTGTGTGTGTGTGTGTGTGTGTGTGCGCGCGCATGTTATTTTTAGAATAATATACCTTTTACTTCTTGGATGTTTTCATTTGTAAATATTGTTGTGCAATACCCTATTGTCCTAACATGAGTATGTGTGTATGGGGTTGGGGTGGGGTGGGGGGTAGTCTATCGTTAGCTATTGGGAATTCTTATTTGACTAGTTTTAATCTCTTTTTATGTTGCACATGACAATTTCATGTTGGTGTTTACAAGCAGCCTGTGATTGCACAAGTTAGTTTCCGTGTGGATGAATAAAGTGTTTTGGATTGATGTGATTGAAACAGCGCTCCCCAGCCATCCTGTGGCAGTCACTCCAGCTGTCCCCACGGTTCTGCGGTCACCTGGGTTTTAACTCTCAACATACGAACGGCGAAAGAGACGACGTTAACAGCGTTTCTCCCCAATTACCACCATCAAAATATTACAAGCGGAAGGCTCTTACACTGAAGAGGTGAATGTTGACAAATATACCACAATTCTGACGACGGAAGCTAAAGGTTGGATCATTGAGACACCCACTGGACATCCGAGGGGTCTGTGTAGAGGAGAAGAGAGGACTGGCCGTACTGAGTGAGTTAAAGCAACAGCAATAAGCAAATGTATATAACGCTGAGTAAACATCGCTTAGTCAATTGAATGGTAAGTATTTGTGTACAGTCCTCTTTAGAATGTGTCAGCAGACCCAGATTAACCATTGACAAGCTTGCTCTCAAAAAAAGCCATGACCCTGAACTGCCGTCTGTCAGGCCACTTGATCAGTTCTTGTCGGCAAAGCGCCCAACACACAGTACAAATGTTGTGTTCCAATCATAGACATCTGACATTTGAAGAAAAAGGGAGGTATACTCGCTGCCAATCTCAATGCATTGTCTTTATGGTGGTGTCAGTTAAGTGATAAATAGCTCCGCCCACCTACCCCCTCCCCTAAACACACACACACACACACACACACACACACACACACACACACGTGCACACAATGCTGGTGTCAAGACTACAGGCATAACATCGGTGGCAGACTGGCTACAGCCCAAAAGCGCGAACTTCTCGTTTTTCTCAATAGCGCTTGTGCTCAAGATGGCAGTTCAGAAGTGCGCCCTGACGACGCTCAAAAGGCCGAATGCTCATGCTCCGAAAGCACGAAGGCTGATCCCAGCGGGGGCAGTGATAAGACTGATTTGACTGTATACCTTATACCGTGGACAGTTAGTCTGTGTATCTATGCTGATAATTAAAAAAGTAATAAATAAAAATGATTTTTTTTAAAACTATGTCGGTATAATAATTGTTACAATGGCATGCCGTGTAGCCCGATTTTCTGACAAAATGATTAGATAACATGTGTTGAACTTTGCAGATAGAGCTGGAACTATCCACTGACTCATCCGACGTGTTTTTGGCTGGTACATGCATGTGATCAGGTTTCCGTCTGTCCGAAGTCGCGCTTTTGGACTTTCCAAAGTTTGCGCTTTCGGGGTCGCGCTTTTGGACTATTCGCGCTATTGGGTCTGCAGACTAACTCTGATCATCCGAATCTTGCCATACCCGTGGCTACCCTTTACCTCCACCCCCTACACACTGCCCCTCTCCTACACCCTCACCCTACCTCTCGTACCCCTACACCACCACCTTCACCACCATACCCGTTTCTCGCGCACCAGCTGAAAGGCGGGCAGCTTGTTGAAGTATTTGTTTTGTGTCAAGTTCCCTTGCCTTCTCTCTGAGCGGATAGACGCCACCTCCCTTTGTAGTCACCCAGGGCTGAAGCGCACACCTCCTCCACCTCCTCCTCCTCAACACCCCCCACCCCACCAACCCACCCTCCACTCTCTGCCCACACCTGGTATTCTGTCTCTGTCCCTCTCTGTCTGTCTCTCTCTCCGTCCCCTTTTGTATCTGTCTCTGTCTGTCTCTGTCTGTTTGCCTGTCTCTGTCTGTCTGTCTGTCTACCTCTGGGACTGCAACCTGTTTATCATAACGAAGACTCATCCCGCTCCTGGACCACGCTGGTGGCATACCCCCCGTACCCCCCCCCCCCCCCCCCCCACCTAATCTCCGCTGGTTCCATCTCAGTGTCACAGTCTCAGTCTCACACGGTGTCAACGTGTTATCCCCCCCCCCCCTGCCCAATCCCTCCCCCCTCCACCGCCACCCCTTTTCACACAACCTCGCCCTCCCGTGGCCTTCAATATCACAGCCAACCCACCCCCGATCCACACCCCCTCTCTCTCCACCCGTTCATTGAAGTCAATGTTGTTTCATGAACAAACGTGTCAAAGTTGTGTGGTCTGGTGTGCTTTTGACCCACCACCACCCTCCCAGCGACCATCTTTCTTACCCCCCCTTCCCCTCACACACCCACACACCCACACACCCTACCCTTTCGAATCCTTTCCCTGTCTTGTGAAAATAGGTCTGGATGATCTCACACAGTTGCCTATCTCCTGTCAATTTTCCAAAACAAACTCCAACTTGTAAAAGAAACGACTGACCTCCTGCCGAGTGTGTTGTGGTAAATCTCACCAGCTATCAACTCCTCCTCACAGTCCTTTCAGGCAGCTTTTAACCAAACAGTGAAAGTGAAAAAGAAAAGAAAGTTTATCTGGAACGAAAAGGCTTGACCAAGAAAAAAGAAAGAAAAAGTCTTATAAAAATTTAAAATAACAGACTTGAAATAACCCTCAAAGGGTGCTGATTCGCTCTAGGTCGTCCATAATGGAGAAACAAAACAAACAAACAAAAAAAAAAAAAAAAAACAAAAAAAAGGAGAGAATTTAATGAAAGCGGGTCATGACAGAACTTGACCTTGATTTTTTATTTTCAAAGTTTTTGAACAACACGATATACAAGTGAACAGTTTTCAGACTCGGGGTACACCCAACATAGGATTTTTTTCTGC
>NC_134881.1:3418985-3433985 GCF_041734735.1 Babylonia areolata | reverse complement strand
AGGAGGAGGGGGATAATTCTTTTCTTTTTCATTCAATTTTTCATTTTTTCACATTACGTCATTCATCATCGAAAGAAAAAAGTCTATACTGACCGACAATTTGAAATCTAAGAATTTGTGTGTGTGTGTGTGTGTGTGTGTGTGTGTGTGTGTGTGTGTGTGTGTGTGTGTGCGTTTCTCGTTCAAACACTTTAATTTCATTTGTATTCTTTTTTGTATTTTACTATCTTTCTCTTCTTCTGTTTTTTATTGTTGTTTTTTTGGGCTTTTTGTTTGTTTGTTTGTTTTTTGTTTTTTTGTTTATCTTTCCCTATGTGTCATGTCACACAGACTAGGCCGTCTGTCTCTTCCTGGCGTGTAGCGAGGCATGCTATACTATGATGATAATAATAATAATAAAAATAAAAGATTTTAAAAAAAATCCCGACCGGTGTAACAGCCTATCCGTACCCTCGTGAGTTTTAACCCCGGGGTGGAATCTGGCAAGTCCAGATTAACCACTGTATCTCTGTAGACAAACCTGGAATGACACCCCGGGGTTAAAATTCATCACGTTAGAACTGAACCCCAGCCCCTAGTTGGACCCCCACCCCCACCCCCACCACTCCTCCGCCCCCATCCCTCAGCCCCTTGGGGTCAGTCTAGGCTAGTTTGAAATGACCCCAGAGTCCAGTTTAAAATAAGTTAGGAAAGTAACCCTCCCCCCCCCCCGCCCCCTCTCGTTTGCTTCCGTTAAGTTGTAACGGAGTGGAGGTGGCGTGAGGGAGGGGGTGGGGAGGAATCAGCAAAGGCTAGCCCAGAATGATCCTTCTTCCTTTGGCAAAAGCTTTGGTGAAATCTGTAGAAAGGGGTTAAATTCCCATCGAGAGGGTTCGATCTTTTTGAGGCACGAATGATCCCCCCCAGCTCAGAATGACCCTCGGGATTTATTTTTACCCAGATAGAGGGATGGGGGTAGTTGGATGCTGTTACACCGTGTAACAAGCGCGTATAGTGTTTACCCGATCTTCGGCGAAGAGGGAGAAAAAGTTCCTTATTTACCCCCACCAAATCTGAAAGCGCTTCTGTGCTGTCAGGATGTCAACGCAAAAAGCTGAAAGTTTGGGGACTGTGTCAACACGAGGGCGGGAGAGGGAGAGGGAGGGTGTAGGGGGGGGGGTGCCAGGGGTGGGGGTGGAAGGAGAAGTGGGGGGGGGGGGTGAAAGGCAAAAGAGAGAAGCACCTCATCACTCTCTCCACACACACACACACCCACAGTCCCATCCACCTTCAGTACAACGGGGATAGCTTCAGGACTTTTTGTGCTGCTGCTCCTCCTCCTCCTCCTCCTCTCTCTCTCTCTCTCTCTCTCTCTCTCTCCATCACCACATCCTCTCCTTTCCACCACCTCCTTCTTCCCCACCCAGCTCTGTGTGTGTGTGTGTGTGTGTGTGTGTGTGTGTGTGTGTGTGTGTGTTCCTTTCTTTCGCTCCATTCACACGCACACACACACACACACACACACACACACACATCACCACCACCCACTCCATCATCCCACCCCCCCACCCACCCATCCCACATCCTTTAGAAAATATCTATCAAGTCATTCAAGTCAGGACCTGGCCGTACAGGCTGAGCGCCGGGGAAGAAAGTAAACACTCATTATCCTTACCTGAATGCCTTTCACACCTTTCGACTCTCTTTCTCTCTCTCTGTTAAAAAAAAACTAAACTTGGGAGATTCAATTAACCGCCACGTTTGGGAGGAGGAGGAGGCTGGGACACACCGGTCCCTTGTGTACCCTCCACCCTGCTCCATCCCCAACCCCCTCCCAGCCCCCCCCGTCTACCCCCCCCCACACACACACACCTCCCATCTGCTCCCCCCCCCATCACCCCACCCTCATCTCTTCTCCTGGTGGCCGAAACAAAGAGAGAGGGGAAATGAGTTTTGTGTGTGTCCATCCATCTCCCCCCCCCCCAACCCCCCTATCCTCATCCTTCTCCTCTTGCCACTCCTTTCCTATACTCTCTTCTCCTCCGTGCTAAGTCTGACAGGAAACTTAACTGCGACTGTACAAAGAAAGCACAGAGAGAGAGAGAGAGAGAGGGGGGGGGGGGGGGGAGAGAGAGGGAGAGCGGGCGAAGTGTGTGTGGATGATGGGAGTGGGAGTTTGAGGGGGCGGGATTGAAATGGAAAGAGGGATGGCGGGGGAAGGTGATGGTAGGGTTATTGAGAGGGTAGGGTGGGTGAAGGGGGTGGTCAGTAGCCTATATTATAGAGGAAGGGGTGGGGGGGGGAGACATGGAATTTAATAAAGGTTGAGCTCTTCAGCGAGACGAACAGAGAGAGAGAGAGAGAAGAGGGGAGGGGGGAAAGGGAGGAGTCTGATACTAATCACTGTCGATGAATTGGGTTCGTGATTTCCACCATTGCTCTCTCTCTCTCTCTCTCTCTCTCTCTCTCTCTCTCTCTCTCTCTCTCTGTGTGTGTGTGTGTGTGTGTGTGTGTGTGTGTGTGTGTGTGTCTGTCTCTGTCTGTCTGTCTGTCTGTCTGTCTCTGTCTCTCTCACTCTTCTTTTCTTTCAAATCTGAAGTTCTGTCAATTTATTTGTTGACCTTTTTTTTCCCCCCTCCTTTTTTTTTTTTTCTTTACAAAGGCATTACCTTTCAGCTTTTCATTCTGCATTTTCTTTGCTACATTTTGGTCACAGTTCTTCACTTTGATGAAGAATTTTCACTCGTTGAATGACACCCCTTGTACATGAGAGAACCCGAGTTGGTAGGAAATCGTTCTGTTTGTATGGCTTGAGTGTTGTTTGAGCGGAACGAACAAACGAACGACCGAACGAATGAACGAACGACCGAACGAATGAACGAACGAAAGATTTTTTTTTTTTTTTTTTTTTTTTTTGAAGGAGGTAGAATATGCACACATGTGCGTTTTTTCATCAATCCCTCAAGGCAAAGAGATAAAAAAATCGAAATATTCACAAAAAATAACGAAGAGTTGTGAAAGTACGGGTATGTCGTTCGGACACACTTTAATACATACAAAAACATATACGTTTGCATAATCATAATATAAACATCATATCATGAAAGATGTAATAGTATAGCAACAGTGTTTGCAGATATACCTATGCATGTATCTGATGGAATAAGAATAACATAGCACTGCTGGCGTATTTGTCCATCAGGTGTGTATGGTAATATTCTGAAACGCTTTTCTGCACATAAAAACTGAATGGAATATTATTCCATAAATAAACTTCATCAATAAAAGAGACTGTATTTGAAAAAGGTAAACACTTGGAAGGGGACGTCTTAGTCTAGTTGAGCAGCCTGGTGGATTATCAAGTCAAGGAAAGACGTTTATTGTATGTGCACCTTGGGGTATAGTAATACAAGTGTATCTTGCGCTGCGTCGTGAATTTTTGAAATCTAAAACAAAACAAAAGTAAGAGGATAGAAATCCGTCTTGATATCTATTTATTCATGAACATGCAATTTAGAGTTTAGTTTGCTGATGTCATTTATTATAAACATAATATTGTTGGGAATGTGTCTACTTTTCTACATGGAGCATTTAGACTGAGAGAAATAGCGACATCATACTGATATATTGCACTCTCGCGACTGTTTCCTGCCATTTTATTTCTATGCACATTTACGATTATTCATTCATTCATTCATTTATTTATCTATCCAATGATTCACTCTTTCATTTACTTATTCATTCATCTATTTATGTGCTTAATTATCTATTCATTTGTTTGCTTGTTTAAAAAAAATGTTTATTAATAGGAATATTTACGCGCATACCTGGAAAAGATTTAAGAAATTTTCCACTTGCCAAACTTATCCAACATCGGTTTCATTGATTATGCAAATAAGTGATACTTCGTTGCTTTTCAGTCATCTATAGATATTTTAGATTTAACGAGCAAGGCGTGTCTTCCCCCTCTGTTAGTTATAGAACAGCGTCATCTTTGTGCGCTTGCACCCCTCTGCCTTCGAACAGCAAAACAAATACAAAACAAAACAGAAAATAATAAGAATTAAACAATTAAACACACACACACACACACACACACACACACACACACACACACACACACACACACACACACACACACACACACACATTCTATCCAAAGGTCTCTACAAGTATTTAAGTAAAAAAAAAAAGAGCAGAAGCTTACCACGTAGACAAAAACTATGTAGATGTTGCATGTCACAAACATTCAGCTTATCACGCAGCTTCACCTCACCAGCCAACTCCAACACAGACACGTGTACATCCACCCCAGCACACAACTTGACATCTTAATCCAAAATAAATAATTTATATAATAATATAATATGTAATACATCTTAACAAAGGGCTCTGTCAGGGACGCTTCACGAGTTGCACTGTGAATAACATCAACGCTTTCACAACAGAAACCATCACAAACGAAATTCCGACAAAAACCTTCTTCTTCTTCTTTCTTCTGTTCTTCATTCTGTCTTTCTTGGGGACTGTGTTCTGTTAGGTGTTAGACTTTTCACCCAGTGGTCAGCAGTGACGAGGGTTGGTGCAGTGCAGTGGTCAGCAGGGACGAGGGTTGGTGCAGTGCAGTGGTCAGCAGTGACGAGGGTTGGTGCAGTGCAGTGGTCAGCAGTGACGAGGGTTGGTGCAGTGCAGTGGTCAGCAGTGACGAGGATTGGTGCAGTGCAGTGTTTAGCAGTGACGAGGGTTGATGCAGTCCAGTGGTCAGCAATGACGAGGGTTGGTGCAGTGCAGTGGTCAGCAGTGACGAGGGTTGATGCAGTGCAGTGGTCAGCAGTGACGAGGGTTGGTGCAGTGCAGTGGTCAGCAGTGACGAGGATTGGTGCAGTGCAGTGGTCAGCAGTGACGAGGGTTGATGCAGTCCAGTGGTCAGCAGTGACGAGGGTTGGTGCAGTGCAGTGGTCAGCAGTGACGATGGTTGGTGCAGTGCAGTGGTCAGCAGTGACGAGGGTTGATGCAGTGCAGTGGTCAGCAGTGACGAGGGTTGGTGCAGTGCAGTGGTCAGCAGTGACGAGGGTTGGTGCAGTGCAGTGGTCAGCAGTGACGAGGGTTGGTGCAGTGCAGTGGTCAGCAGTGACGAGGGTTGGTGCAGTGCAGTGGTCAGCAGTGACGAGGGTTGGTGCAGTGTTTCAGCATGGTGTTGTGTCCCTGGGAAAGGCTAGCTTTACTCCGGGTGTCCTCACTCCGCCCAGGAGTGAATGGTCACTTCCACCTGACCGGTCAGGGATTGGTGTCCCTGCTTCCAATGTCCAGCCCCACACACCGTCTGTCTGGCCGTGGAAGGCCGAGGGGACCTTCAGAGTTAAGGTTTAGCCAAGCTGGACCCATTTCCCGTCCTACAGATCCACACAACCCTTCATCCAAAACGCTTCTTCATCATCATCAGTCAGTACGTGCCTTGAAATAAATGACCCAGTTCACGATTAAAGAAGAATTAACCTGAATAGCACCTCATGTTTCTTGCATTAAGAAACAACAACAACAGCAACAAACACCAACAACAACAGCAACAAACAAAGAAATTATTTCAACGGCCACGAAATCCATAGCTTTTGTAATGGGACATTCTGGAGAACAGCAAGCACTTTTGGAGCAGCAAAAAACAACAACAAAACAAAACAAAAGAACAAAAAAAAACAAAAACAAAAAAAAACCCCAAAGGAATTAAAACAAGTAATAACTAAATAGGTGAATAAATAAATAGATGAATACATAAATGAATAAACAAATGCCGCCAGAAACACAAAAAAATACAAAAAACCCAAACATCCTGCTACCTGCCCTCCATCCCATTTCCCTGAAACAAAGAAAAGGAAAAGCCTCAAACAAAACTCACAACACAACACATGCACAACACACACACACACACACACACACACACACATACACACCTTCACCACCACTACCACCGCCGCCGCAGCTATCGCCGCAAACAACTTCCTGTGTTAACAAACCTTCTACCACATCAGAACAGCCCGCTGGGATATTTTCACACTTTCAGTCACTTTTTCGCGACACAGGGTTAATAAACTGGATTGGAAGTTTGTTGGACTGGAAATTGACCTTAACGCGCGACGCAGAGGTGTAGGGGTTCAGTGTTTGTAAGGAGCAGAAAGAGGACAATAATTAGTAAGGAGCAGATAGAGGACAATAATTAGTAAGGAGCAGAAAGAGGACAATAATTAGTAAGGAGCAGAAAGAGGACAATAATTAGTAAGGAGCAGATAGAGGACAATAATTAGTAAGGAGCAGAAAGAGGACAATAATTAGTAAGGAGCAGAAAGAGGACAATAATTAGTAAGGAGCAGATAGAGGACAATAATTAGTAAGGAGCAGAAAGAGGACAATAATTAGTAAGGAGCAGAAAGAGGACAATAATTAGTAAGGAGCAGAAAGAGGACAATAATTAGTAAGGAGCAGAAAGAGGACAATAATTAGTAAGGAGCAGAAAGAGGACAATAATTAGTAAGGAGCAGATAGAGGACAATAATTAGTAAGGAGCAGAAAGAGGACAATAATTATGGTCAGCATGACGCTGACGTGAACTGAAATCACACAATCTTACAGCGGGTTCGGAGTCCTCCGACATCTTGCATAATGTGTACAATAGCGAGTGACTTCTGTCAGTGAACTGGCGTCGGAATAAATTATCGATGTTGATGATGAATTACGTGTTTTATCTATATAAAAACAAAACAAACAAACAAACAATTAAAACCAAAGGCACACTTTTCTCGAGTGTGCCTAATGATTATTTATTTCAGTGTACTTACTTTCTTGGTTTATTCTGCCTTCCGATTATTTGTATTTTACTTTAGCACATGTCGAACAATGGATATTTGTACCTGTGTACGGATATCAGACCAGTCTTGAGTTTTTGAGTCATGAAATTCAGATTACTTTCTGGCACGGACACTGGCGTGTTCACAGAGGACAAGGATTGAAGTTGAAGGCGCTGTTCAACGTGTTGTGTCTGATTCCCGGCCAGTTGTAACACCAGGTCTTATGTCACTCTGTGGTGGGTAGTTTGTTGTCATTTCTTTTGTTGATGGTACCGTCCACCTGATGCTCCACCACTTCACACTGTTAGCTGTTGTTGAGTTTTTTTCTCTCTTCTTTTCTGTTCTTGTTTTTCCCGGTACACCCCCACCTCCTCTCTTCAACATCAGCCACGACACATGGGAGCTGAATGCAATGGACAGACCAAAGTGGCGTTCAGCTGTCCACAAAGGCGCCAAATCCTGTGAGGCCAACAGAATCGCTGCAGCAGAGCAACGCAGACAGGCCAGGAAAAGCAATGCCAGCAAGTCCCCGACAGCTACCACCATCCCCTGTCCACACTGCGTCAGAACCTTCCGGGCGCGGATTGGCCTGACCAGTTATCTGCGCACCCACAGAGCCCAACCCACCCACCGCCAGGATGACTAGATGGTCCTCGTCGATCCCGACGGACGAACCACACCCCCCCACCTCCTCCCGTCCACTCTCTGACCCAGTCTTCACACCCGTGTTTGAGTGTGTGCGTGTCTGCTGAAATGGTAGAACGTGTACAGTATCAGAATCAGTATCAGTAGCTCAAGGAGGCGTCAATGCGTTCGGACAAATCCATATACGCTACATCACATCTACCAAGCAGATGCCTGACCAGCAGCGTAACCCAACGCGCTTAGTCAGGCCTTGAGAAAAAAAATATAAAAACAAAATAAAATAAAACAGTATGTGTCTAAATCATCTTCAGTTCAGTTCAGTTCAGTTAAAGATACTCCATTGTCTGCTTCAACCAACACAGAAAATTTTTTTTCAGCTCACTCAAAATGCCCGCCAGCAAATATCAAAGAGAAAAACGAGTAACTGACCCACCCTTCCCTGATCACCACGCACACATCAGTTATCATGCAAAAAGAAACACATTCTGGTAAGATAATATTACATCTGGTAGTAATCAGGTGATATAAATCAATGACATGAAGAAAAGTAAACAAGGATTTATGTCACATTTTCATCACGTTTATTTTCTTTCCAACATTATGACCCACCCCAAAATTCCCTGACAATTTGTGTGTGTGTGTGTGTGTGTGTGTGTGTGTGTGTGTGTGTGTGTGTGTGTGTGTGTGTGTGTGTTGTTGTTGTTGTTGTTGTTGTTGTTGTTATTTTTGTTTACTTTTAACATAAAACAATAACGTTTTAATCATGTTTTTTCTTTCCAACAATGTGACCAAATCTGATATTTTCTGATGATTTTCCGTTTGCTTTTGTGGACTTTTGATACAAGACATGTGGTGTAGCGTATAATGGATTTATCAGAACGCAGTTACGCCTCCTTGAGAAACTGAAACTGAAACTGAAACTGAAACCCAAAGTAGGTTGTGAACAGGTTGAATGCAAGCACATACCTATGACCACTCCATACAACAAGAGCAACGATTACAGCGAATGACAAAAACGTCATCCTAACGTGTCAGTGACTGCATCAGCTTGATGGTCACCGATCAAAGATATCACTGCAGAAAACGTGAAGGAGATGAAGCGGTCCACCTGTGTTGTGATGTGCAGATACAAACAAGTGAAACAATCAAAAAAAAGTTTGTTTATTAATTAGTTGATTAATTAGTTAAATAGCTAATTGATTGATTACTAATTAATTAATCAATAAATAGATAAATAAATAATGAATTAATTAATGTACCTGTTCATTATCTATTTATTGATATGCTTATCTATTTCGTTATTTATTTATTTGTATTTAATTATTTATTTATTAATTTATGCATGCATGAACAATAAGCATTAACGATTTTGGATGATGACTTCCCACTGACAGTAGCGTCCCCACAAGACACCAGACCGACCCCCCAAATCCGGACAGGCAGCCAGGTGAGGACCCAATGCTTTGACCACACCACCTTTCAGGGAACAGGACCACAGCTCTGACCAACTGGACTTCAAGGGCAGCAGCCAGGTGAGGACCCAATGCTTTGACCACACCACCTTTCAGGGAACAGGACCACAGCTCTGACCAACTGGACTTCAAGGGCAGCAGCCAGGTGAGGACCCGATGCTTTGACCACACCACCTTTCAGGGAACAGGACCACAGCTCTGACCAACTGGACTTCAAGGGCAGCAGCCAGGTGAGGACCCGATGCTTTGACCACACCACCTTTCAGGGAACAGGACCACAGCTCTGACCAACTGGACTTCAAGGGCAGCAGCCAGGTGAGGACCCGACGCTTTGACCACACCACCTTTCAGGGAACAGGACCACAGCTCTGACCAACTGGACTTCAAGGGCAGCAGCCAGGTGAGGACCCGATGCTTTGACCACATCACCTTTCAGGGAACAGGACCACAGCTCTGACCAACTGGACTTCAAGGGCAGCAGCCAGGTGAAGACCCGATGCTTTGACCACACCACCTTTCAGGGAACAGGACCACAGCTCTGACCAACTGGACTTCAAGGGCAGCAGCCAGGTGAGGACCCGACGCTTTGACCACACCACCTTTCAGGGAACAGGACCACAGCTCTGACCAACTGGACTTCAAGGGCAGCAGCCAGGTGAGGACCCGACGCTTTGACCACACCACTTTTCAGGGAACAGGACCACAGCTCTGACCAACTGGACTTCAAGGGCAGCAGCCAGGTGAGGACCCGACGCTTTGACCACACCACCTTTCAGGGAACAGGACCACAGCTCTGACCAACTGGACTTCAAGGGCAGCAGCCAGGTGAGGACCCGACGCTTTGACCACACCACCTTTCAGGGAACAGGACCACAGCTCTGACCAACTGGACTTCAAGGGCAGCAGCCAGGTGAGGACCCGATGCTTTGACCACACCACCTTTCAGGGAACAGGACCACAGCTCTGACCAACTGGACTTCAAGGGCAGCAGCCAGGTGAGGACCCGACGCTTTGACCACACCACCTTTCAGGGAACAGGACCACAGCTCTGACCAACTGGACTTCAAGGGCAGCAGCCAGGTGAAGACCCGATGCTTTGACCACACCACCTTTCAGGGAACAGGACCACAGCTCTGACCAACTGGACTTCAAGGGCAGCAGCCAGGTGAGGACCCGATGCTTTGACCACACCACCTTTCAGGGAACAGGACCACAGCTCTGACCAACTGGACTTCAAGGGCAGCAGCCAGGTGAAGACCCGACGCTTTGACCACACCACCTTTCAGGGAACAGGACCACAGCTCTGACCAACTGGACTTCAAGGGCAGCAGCCAGGTGAGGACCCGACGCTTTGACCACACCACCTTTCAGGGAACAGGACCACAGCTCTGACCAACTGGACTTCAAGGGCAGCAGCCAGCAGGTCGTTAATCTCGCCGCTACTGGGGTGCTGCAACTTGACACGTGGGCAGCTGCCAACAAGGGACACAAGCAGAAAGGGAAAGTAACGGATACATATATATATATATATATATGTGTGTGTGTGTGTGTGTGTGTGTGTGTGTGTGTGTGTGTGTGTGTTTCTTTCTTTCTTTAGAAAGTCAAAGGGAATATCAGGCTGTCTGAAGATTTTTCTGCACTTACTGATTTTTTTATTTTTTTATTTTTAGTGACGATAACACACACACACACACACACACACACACACACACACACACACACGCACACACACACACACACACACACACACACACACACACACACACACACACAGAGAACAACAAACAATCACCCCCACACACGTGTCAAAACAGTCAAACAAAATCAGGAAAAACAAACAAAACAAATAAACAAAAAAAGAAAAGAAAAAAAAAAGAGAAAAAAAGCAAAAGCCGAAAAAGAACCAGACTGAAAGATAGGCGAAAAAATGTTTTCTGTAAGTGAAAAATAACAAAGAAGACATTGTAATCATCTGCAGATGGATATGATAAGAACAATAATGATGATAATAGTAATCACGATAATATCATAATTATCATTATCATTTCAACTGTAATAAAGAAATGTGTGTGTATGTGCATGTGCGCACGCGTGGATGTGTGTGTGTGTGTGTGTGTGTGTGTGTGTGTGTATGTGCATGTGCGCACGCGTGGATGTGTGTGTGTGTGTGTGTGTGTGTGTGTGTGTGTGTGTGTGTGTGTGTGTGTGTTCGCGCACGTGTGCGTATGTTTCTTTTCTAAGCCTATATAAGATGTCTTTGCTGTGTATGTTCAGAATCGGGACTAATGCATTAAAACACTTTTAGAAAAAAAGATTAATTGAGTTATTTTGTATTAACTTTTTCCCTTAAACGTTTGATATCTCTGTTGCTGGAAAACAAAATCGAAGCGAGTAAAAAAGCAAAAAATGAAAAACAAAACATCGTTTGACGCTGAAAAGAATGATATCAATACAGACTTCTTCTTTAATCCAATTACGTGCACTTATCCAAACGTATCCAAATGTTTGAAATAAAAGTAAAGCGACGGAAAGTAAAGGAAATGTAATGAAAGGAAAGTATTCCAATATTTTAATAACCACAAAAAACAGAAGAAGAAAATTAAAAAACAATAAGAAACTTGAAAAAACGAAAGTAAAGTATAGATTGCATGCAGGTGTGCAAGGAAACCTGAATCTATAATTTAATTTTTTTTTTTTCAAACCCAAATAACAAGGGCTAATCAAGTGCTTTGCATTTGTAAATCGCCACTGACAGATTAACTTGCACAGACGGATTTTGCCCCAAGGTGATGTGAATATTTTTTAGAGTTTTTTTTTCCGAACATGAGAGGAAGTGCAGAGCAATGAGGAGTGAGTGTGGAGAGAGAGACAGACGGGTGTGGAGGGGGTGGGGGTGGGGGGCATATGGGGCTGGTGGGGGATATGGATGGGGGGTAGGGGGGGGGTGCGGGATATAGGTGGTGGTGGGGGGGTGGGGATGGGGCATGGGGGGAAAGTGCAGGAAGTGGGCGGGGCCGTGGCATGCAGAGGGCAGGTAGGGGATTCTGGGCACTGAGCGGAGCATGATTTGCTCCTTTGCTGTGTACACCGACAGCCAATCAATACATCTTTTTTCCTTCTTCTTCTGTTTTTTTTTTTTTTTTTAATCATGAATGAAGCGTTTTGAAGCCAGCTAAGAACTAGCTCCCCCACCCCCGTGTCACCCCCACCCTACCTAAAATGTTTTTTTGTAAAGACCAACAACGACAAAAAGTAACCAAAAGAGCTGCACGAACACACCTCTCAATGCCGCTTTTTTGTAGGGTTCCACGGCCCCAGGGGATCGACCCCCCTCCCCCCACCCCCCCACCCCCCATCCCACTCCCCACCCCTCTCCTCTCTCCCTCTTCTTCCCCCCTCTTGCAGTGTGTCGTCTCATGCACAAGGAAATTTGGAGCTGTGTTGACTCAGGGGGAGTGACTCTTGTCAACTCCGCTCACGATTATTGGCCCTCGCTTGCCGCAAAGTTTCATGGCAGTCGATGCATGGGGGCTTGCTTTGTGGCGGGCGCGGCGCTTTTTTTTTTTTTTTTTTTTTTTTTTGTGCTTTGCTGATTGTATGCCATACCAAGCCCTTCAAGTCCCTTACACCGCTTTGCAATTTATCATCCCCAACAAGGTAAATACCGCACCAGGGAGAGTAAGAACCCCCCCCTATTCACAAAATCTGGCCCTCCGGCGTATTTTGAGTCTTGAAAGTCAATTAAAAGGCGTAAAAAAATTTGTGCCAGATTTTTTTTTTTCAATGGCGCTGGAGCTCTCGTCGTGTTGTCCGCACCCTTCGTACCTTTAGGGTGACGTGGGGTTCGGGGGTGGAGGTGGAGTTCGGGGTGGAGGTGGTGGAGGTGGAGTTCGGGGGTGGAGGTGGGTGTTGAAGGTGGGTGTGTAAGTAGGACCTGTAACTTTCGTTTTGCCTTTAGGCAATGTTACATGAATGGGGATTTTTTTTTTTCAGAACTGCTGTTGTTCCTAACTCTTAAACTCAAAGCCGAACGACGTGATAACTCTTATGAATTCAATGTTCAGTTTGAAATGAACACGATAGCGAAGCTTGGTGCTTTTGTTTTGTTTTTTTTGCTGTTGGCAGTGAGTGTTATTTCTAGCCTGTGGCTGTCCCCAGTGCAGTCTTTCTCTGCTTCATGTCTCTTCATGTTGAATCATTGCTACATTCATACTGAAGGAGGAAGCATGTGGAGTGTATATTGCAATGACAGGATGTCACACCCACACACACACACACACACACACACACACACACACACACACACACACACACACACACACATTATATCTCTTTCTCAGTTTGTCATTTAGCTAAGTGTACACCCCAGTGTCCTTTAAGACAAAGCGTCACACCTGTGAAATCATATGAGTAATACCTTTGTAGCTTTTTTGTTGTTGCTGTTGTTGTTGTTGTTGTCATTGTGTGTGTGTGTGTGTGTGTGTGTGTGTGTGTGTGTGTGTGTGTGTGTGTGTGTGTGTGTGTGTGCATTTTACATTTAATATACGATCTATTGGATTTTTTGTTATTTTTTTTAACATTGTTGCACACTACCTTGTCTTTACACGTATGTGTGTGTGTGTGTGTGTGTGTGGGGGGGGGGGGGGGGGTTGAGAGTTAAGTATTTATATTCTATTTGCTGGATGTTTTCTATCGGTATACATTGTTGTGCAATACTTTATTGTCTTAATGTGTGCGCATATGTGGGGGTGTGCGGGTGTGGGGTTGTTGTTTTTGTCAGCTACTGAGAGTTTATATCGGACTTGTTTTACTGTATTGTATGGTACATATGTTCATTTTTATGTTGGTGTCTACAACGAGCCTGTGATTGCACACGTTAATTTCCATGTGGATTAACTCACTCAGTACGGCCAGTCCTCTCTTCTCCTCTACACAGACCCCTCGGATGCCCAGTGGGTGTCTGAATGACCCAACCTTTAGCTTCCGTCGTCAGAACTGTGGTATTCTTTGTCAACATTCACCTCTTCAGTATAAGAGCGTTCCGCTTGCAATATTTTGATGATGGTAATTGGAATGAAACGCTGTTAACGTCGTCTCTTTCGCCGTTCGTATGGAGAGAATTGATAAAGTGTTTTTGAATTTTGAATTGAATTGAATTTGAATTTGGGATTTACCCCTCACCGTTCTTCTACACCTGTCCCTCATGTACACTGTTGAACAGAACACAGCACGATCATCAACCACATTGCTTTCAATTGCTCCTGATTCCCACTTCGGTATCCATTATTAATTTGGGGATCGTCTTGCAGAACATTAGTTAGTAATCTTAGATTAACTTTGCTTTCTGTTTGCATAATCTATGCATACTTAGGAAACATGATAAAGGCTAGGTGATAGTGGGTTTCCCTGTCGGTATCCTACAGTGTTGTATGTTTGTTAGTTTTGTTCTGTTTCTGTCTTTCTTTCTCCTTCCTTCCTTCCTTTCTTTTTTTTTTCAATGAATAAGCCCCTTGATCAAAAATGATTCTTTTTTGAAAGTACCTACCGGTTGTTGTTTTTTTCCTGTTTTATTTGGAATAGATAATAGATAGTTTAGGGTTCTCTTTACGGAATCTTAAGTCCGAATCGTGCAAACAGCAAATGGTGGCAGGTATATGTACAATTTCTGTTGTTGTTTTTTCAGACACCAGGAAATCCTGTATCAAGTACAAAATGAAAAAGATCAGCGTGCAGTGCCATGTGGATCTCAAGACACACTTACCCATTGCCCCATGTCGAGGCTCTGACCCATCATCCCCTGAACTTTGAACTTTGAATTCCGGGGAGTTTTCCTCGGTATCAGTGGAACCGTCCTGTGAACAATGGACGGCTGGTTCATACACAGCTTGAGGACTTATGTTTAGTACTCTTGTTTAATCAAGTTATCCGCGTGTGTGGGGTGAGGGGTGGGGTGTGGGGTGGGGGGGGGGTGCGGGTGTGTGCTGATTATCTGGTTGTGGTTTTCCGCAATTCATCTTTATTCTTATCTTATCTGTCTGTTATAATCAATGTGCAGTATAGTAGGC
>NC_134881.1:3408985-3411485 GCF_041734735.1 Babylonia areolata | reverse complement strand
ATCTGTTGGCGTCAGAAAGGGAGATCATTAAAGAAACTGTAATCTGTTGGCATCAAAAAGGGAGATCATTAAAGAACTGTAATCTGTTGGCGTCAAAAAGGAAAGACAACTGTAGGCGTCAAAAAAGGAAACGACTGTCACCGTTACCCCTTGTCAAAGGACTGTTTTGGGGGCAATGACAATAGACTTTTCAAGTGTCAAGTGTCCCTCTGTTCTCTTTCTTCCTTTCACACCACGCACCCTCTCTCTTTCTCTCTTTCTTTCTTTCCTTCTCTTTCTCTCTCTTCCTCTTCTCTCTCTTCTCTCTCTTTCTCTCTCCCTCCCATCTTCTCTCTCTCTCTCTTTTCTCCTACTCTCTCTCTATGTGTCTGTCTATGTCTCTACCTCCCTCCCCCTCCTCCTTCCCTCCCTCCGCTCCCCCCTCTCTTTCTCTTCTGTTACTTCTCTCTCTCTCTCTCTCTTTCTTTCTATCGTGCTGTAAACTCTCTTCCCACTGCATTCCAGCTTTTTCTTTCTTCTTTTTTGATTTCCTTTTTTTTTTCCTTTTCTTTCTCTCTTTTTTGTTCTTTTTTTTTCTTTCTTTTTCAACATTCCCCACTGACCACAGATTATTGTTTCGCGATGCCGACCCGTCAGTGTGATCGTGGCGAGGCGCGGCCAGGCTCGAACCCGTGACAGCGCAGTTCAGTTAATTCCTGGCCTCTGCCACCTGCTGTGTCGCCGGGTAAGGGGACACTGGCTGGGAGCTAAATCCCCAATTTGCGTTCCGGGGGAATGGATCCCCTTGTCATCAGATCAGCGGGCTGAAGGCTCCAAATCCATAGCCTCTACTCCTCCCACCTCCCTCCCGCCCCCCCCCACCCCCCCCCCCTCCACACACACAATCTCAACGCCCTTTTCTTTCCCCCTCCCCCTTCCCCCTTCCCCTCCCGCTCGCACTGTGTGTGGCAGTAGATTCTTCTCCTTCTTCGTCTTCTTCTTTTTCTTTTACTTCTTCTTCAAGTCTCAGGAAGGAAGGCTTCAGTAGTTTCGTATGGCTTCCCGGGCGACACTGTTTTGTTTCACCGTAGTTTCGTATCTGTGGTTGGGATCGACTGTGTGTCAGTTGGGGAGGTTGTCAGGTGGGAGTGGAGGTGGAGGGGTGCGGGGTGGTGGGGGGGGGGGGGAGGCAACTGACGTGGGTGACGTCTGGAGGTCTGGGAGGGGCGGGTGTGGGGTGGGGGGGGGGGGGGTACGGGGGAAAGGGGTGTATGGATGGTGTAGTGCGTGGGCGGTGTGCATTGTGGGGGCCGGAGGATGTGATGATGATGATGATGATGATGATGGTGATGGTGATGATGATGATGATGATGATGATGATGGTGATGATGAATATGATGATGATGGTGATAGTGGTGTGTGCGTGTACACACACACACACACACACACACACACACACATATATATATATATATATATATATATATATAGATAGAGAGAGAGAGAGAGAGAGAGAGAGAGAGAGAGAGAGATGCAGACAGCCACAGAGAGAGAGAGAGAGAGGGAGAGTCATTCAGTAGTTTACTCTGACATACGTATCTTTGTCTCAGTTCCTTTGCTTTGTCCATCTATGTTTTGAAATTGTTGTTTCATGAATATAGGCATAAAAGCATGTCGTACCGTTCTGATTTATCTATTCAATTTATAAACTCACCGAATAAATGCGCATAGACTTGTATTTGTATTTCTTTATATCATAGCAGATTTCTCTGTGTGAAATTCGGGCTGCTCTCCCCAGGGAGAGCGCGTCGCTATACTACAGCGCCACCCTTTTTTTTTTTTTTTCTTTTGTATTTTTTCCTGCGTGTAGTTTTATTTGTTTTTCCTATCGAAGTAGATTTTTCTTCGAAATTTTGCCAGGAACAACCCTTTTATTGCCGTGGGTTCTTTCACGTGCGCTAAGTGCATGCTGCACACGGGACCTCGGTTTATCGTCTCATCCGAATGACTAGCGCCCAGACCACCACTCAAGGTCAAGTGGAGGGGAGAAAATATCGGCGGCTGAGCCGTGATTCGAAACAGCGCGCTCAGATTCTCTCGCTTCCTAGGCGGACGCGTTACCTCCAGGCCATCACTCCACTTGAAGGTAACTTAGCAGCATCTCCAGCTGTTTTTGTCTGCCTGTCTTGCTCTGTGTGTGCCCTTCTTTGAATAAAATGAATGACTTCAGTAAAGGGAGATGAACTGACACAAGCAGTCAGATAGAAGGACCGGAGAGGCAGGGCTTGGTGTGGTGGAGATTATTATAGAGACAGAGACGACAGACAATACTGGTCAGTAATAAAAATGACAGCGAGACAGACGCGATAGACAGATGGATGGACTGATAGACTGATAGATATATAGACAGACAACCTAGACAGATTGATTGATTGATTGACGGATGGATGGATGAATGAATGATTGGATGGATGGACAGACAGTTTGAAGGACAGCTGAATGTACATATAGATCATAATGA
>NC_134881.1:3393985-3398985 GCF_041734735.1 Babylonia areolata | reverse complement strand
TCTGTGTCATTTCCAGTAGTGTGACATTTCAGGCCCATATTTGTGTCATTTCCAGTAGTGAGACATTTCAGGCCCATATTTGTGACATTTCCAGTAGTGTGACATTTCAGGCCCATATTTGTGTCATTTCCAGTAGTGAGACATTTCAGGCCCATATTTGTGTCATTTCCAGTAGTAAGACATTTCAGGCCCATATTTGTGTCATTTCCTGTAGTAAGATATTTCCGGCTCACATTTGTGTCATTTCCAGTAGTGAGACATTTCAGGCCCACATTTGTGTCATTTCCAGTAGTAAGACATTTCAGACCCACATTGATTCTATGTCACACCCAGTAGTAAAACATTTCAGGACCACAGTTGTCATTTCTAGTAGTGAGACATTTCAGACCCATATCTGTGTCATTACTAGTAGTGAGACATTTCAGGCCCATATTTGTGTCATTTCTAGTAGTGAGACATTTCAGACCCATATCTGTGTCATTTCTAGTAGTGAGACATTTCAGACCCATATCTGTGTCATTTCTAGTAGTGAGACATTTCAGACCCATATCTGTGTCATTACTAGTAGTGAGACATTTCAGGCCCATATTTGTGTCATTTCCAGTAGTGAGACATTTCAGGCCCATATTTGTGTCATTCCCAGTAGTAAGACATTTCAGGCCCATATTTGTGTCATTTCCGGTAGTAAGACATTCCAGGTCCACATTGATTCTATGTCATGCCCAGTAGTAAGACATTTCACAACAACAGTTGTGTCATTTCCAGTAATAAGACATTTCAGACTCCTATTTGTATCATTTTCAGTAGTGAGATTTTTCAAGTATACATTTGTGTCATTTTCAGTAGTAAGACATTTCAGGCCCACATCTGTGTCATACCTAGTGATAAGGAATTCCAGGCCCGCAGTTGCGTCATTTCCAGTAGTAAGACATTTCAGACCCACATTTGTGTCACCCCCGAATATTGTATCAAGGCAATAATGATACTACATCACCACTGGGTAACATGCTGCTCCACATACACACCCTTCACAGTGACAAGGTATATATTCCTAGGATGACCACCCGCGTGTCCAACCCCACGCCAAGAATACAACAACAAAAAACCTCCTCGCCAGACCTATCCCCCCCCAGAAGTCCCTACTAACCTCCGCCCGCGGACATACATACACCGAAACAGAAGGCCCTTGCAGGCGGTTCCCCCGTGACTACTTTTCCTTCTCCTCCAACTACAACCATAACAACTACAACTACTGCTACTAGTTCCCCTGTGCTTCAAGTGGATGGCAAGCTCCCTTGTCAGCCGTAAGGGGTGGGTGGGTGGGTGGGTGGGCAGGGGGGAAGGGAGAAGCTGGATGGCGGCCATTCAAAGTGTGACGCCCCGAGGCGGTATTCATCATAATAATCCGTGAGGTGTCGTCTTACCCGCTCGGCCCACGGCCCACCCAGGTGCTGTGACGACTTGGGCCTGCTCTGTCTGTCTGTCTGTGTGTCTGTCTGTCTGTGTGAGTGTGTCTGTTTCTCTGTCTGTCTGTGTGTGTGTGTGTCTGTGTGAGTGTGTCTCTGTTTCTCTGTCTGTCTGTCTGTCTCTCTCTGTCTGTCTGTCTCTGTATATCTCTGTCTCTGTTTCTCTCGCCGTCTTTTTCTCTGTCTCTCTCGGTCAATCTCTGTCTCGCTGTCTGTCTCTCTGGCTTTCTAACTCTCTCTCTCTCTGGCTCTGACTTTCTCTCCTTCTCACTCACACACACACACATCTTGCGAAAGCAAGATGTCTCAATAAATAAACTCTCTCTCTCTCTCTCTCTCTCTCTCTCTCTCTCTGTCTGTTTGTCTGTCTCTCCCCCCCCTCTCTCTCCCTCCCTCTCTCCCATCACCCTGTGTGTGTGTGTGTGTGTGTGTGGGTGGGTGTAATATTCTCCCTCTCTCTTTTCTGTCTCTCTGTTCCTCTCTCTCTCTGTATTTGTGTATGGGCCTCTCTCTCTCTCTCTCTCTCTCTCTCTCTCCCTCTCCCTCTCTCTCTGTATCTGTCTGTCTTCTCATAGCCCCCCTTCCCCCAACTCCTGCAGTCAGTAGTGTGGGTTAACTTTGACATGTCAACCCTCGGCCCACAATCTTCCCCGGCGCTAGCGTTTGCCTGTAGCTCACGTCACTGTGTGTGTCTTGTTTATCGAAATTAAATTTTCAATAGCCCGAAAGTGTTGAATTTCTTTGGAGAAGGAAGAAGGTGTTTGGTGTTATGATGGATGGGGAGATAGGGTGATTGTGTGTGCGTTGCAGTGTGTGTGTGTGTGTGTGTGTGTGTGTGTGTGTGTGTGTGTGTGTGTGTGTGTGTGTGACGTGTGTGTGTGTGTGTGTGTGTGTGTGTGTGACGTGTGTGTGTGTGTGTGTGTGTGTGTGTGTACGTGTGTGTGTGTATGTGTGTGTGTGTGTGTGACGTGTGTGTGTATGTGTGTGTGTGTATGTGGTGTGTGTGTGTGTGTGTGTGTGTGTGTGTGTGTGTATGTGTGTGTGTGTATGTGTGGTGTGTGTGTGTGTGTGTGTGTGTGTGTGTGTGTGTGTGTGTGTGTGTGTGTGTACGTGCGTGTGTGCACTCGCAAAGCGTCACTCCACGGTCGCAATTTTCTTTGATATGTGTGTGTGTGTATGTGTGGTGTGTGTGTGTGTGTGTGTGTGTGTGTGTGTGTGTGTACGTGCGTGTGTGCACTCGCAAAGCGTCACTCCACGGTCGCAACTTTCTTTGATATTCATAGAGCCTATGACTCTGTGTGGCACTATAAATTGATTCATAAAGCAAATACAGTAGGGTTGGGAGGTCGATTTCTAAAATTTCTTAAGTCATTCTTATCCCAGAGGACATTCCAGGTGAGATTAGGGGGTATATTATCCAGATCAAGGTCCGTCAATATGGGTGTTCCCCAGGGAAGTGTGATTTCTCCCACTCTGTTTTCACTAATGCTTTATGATATGAAAAATATCAACACAAATGGTGCCACATTAGTAGCTTATGCAGATGACATAGCTCTCTGGAAGAATGTAAACTGTAATATTACAAAAAATACATCAAAACGAAATAAAATTATTAAGCATTTTCAAGATGCCATCGACAACATTGTGGAATATATGAAAGAAAGTGGTTTTCTCCTGTCTGCTGAAAAGACTGTTTTCGTCATATTTACTAAAAAGTTGATTGAATTTGAAGGTAGGGATGCTATTAAAATACAGGTAAATGATACTATCATATATCCGAATAAAGAGGTGAAATTTCTCGGTGTTATCTTCCATTATAAACTTTTTTGGACTAAGCATATAAACTACCTTATTGAGAAAGCGAGGAAGAAAATAGCTCTATTACGTGTGCTTTCTGGAATCCCTGTTATAAATTGTGGCAATAATCTGATCAATGCTGCAATGGGACTAGTCCGCTCAATTATATCATATGGTCAGGAAATCTATTTCACTGCTTCAAACTCTGATCTTCATAAACTGACAAGTATTGATTCCTTAGCTTTTAAGATTGCACTTGGGTTACCGCGATGGGCTTCAATCGACAAAACATACAAAGAAGCTGGTGTTTTGCCATTACCTGAACACAGGAAATTATGTGCCTGTAACTACATGGTAAGGGCTAGAGCTGTTCCAAATTCGGTTGTCTCTGAAATTGATGAAGAAACGTACATCTGTAGAGAAATTCGTAACAAAGCTGTATACACGTCCTTGTTCGATTTTACTAAGTCAGTCTTTGAGAGTTGCAGTCTGCCTCTTTCCCAGATTGCGAAAATTCCGCATTGTTTTCATCCGCCTTGGCTGACTGAGCAAGCAAATATTATTTTTACATATGGACAATTAAAAAAGAGTGACAGTCCACTCATTATTGCCTCTCGGGCCAAAGAACTAATTAATACACGTTTCAAATATTACCTCCGTGTTTTCACAGATGGATCAATTAGTAGTAACTCTGAAGTTGGAGCCGCTTTTGTAATCCCCGAGCTTAACATTAAAAAGAGATTCCACTTAACTAAAGGTTGTTCAATTTTTACTGCTGAATTGTTTGCAATTCTGATGGCTTTCACCTTTTTTAGTGATATGCCTCTTGTGCCTGCAAAAATCCTTATACTGTCTGATTCAAAATCAGCATTGATGGCTTTAAATAATCAATCTTCATCTGAACGAGCAGATATTATGTACGAAATTTTGTATTTAATCCACCAGTTAATTATGCGAGGCTCCGACATTTCACTCTTGTGGGTTCCTGGACATTCTAATCTTCGTGGCAACGAAATGGCCGATTTTTGTGCCAAGGAAGCGGCATCGAACAATTCAGATTCAATCAATCACAATATTCCTATTTCTGTTTCTGAAGCTTGTACTATTCTCTCAACATATATCTGGAATTTCAGACAGAAACAGTTCTTAGAAAACTCAAAAAAGAAGCTCTGGTGGGATCTCTCTCTTCCAGCAAGAAAAGGCACTAACCCCCCAGGATCAATTTCCACAAGAAACTTGACACACAGGCTAAGAACTAATGCATGGTTATGCAGATTTTTGAAACCGTCACCACTATGTATTTGTGATAAGACCCTTGACATCCCACATTTTTTGCTCGAATGTCCAGATACACATTTACATTTCAAACCCCTTCATGATATGATTACATCCTTTAATCTTCCATTAGTCATGTCCAGCGTTTTTCACCCTAGCAAAGAAAATGGTTGGTCTCTGACAAAAACCGCAGTTGACCTAATTAAAAGCCATCCAATTGGTCGGTTTTTCTAATTTGTTTCATCCCCTTTCTGTTGCAGAGGTTCCCCTCTGTTTTATTTAATCCAAAATAGTGTTTCGTTTTGGGTGATAGCGTCAGATTTACTTGTAGAGCAAAGTTCCCATTATTCTAATTAGTGGAACTGTTCGACCCTAACATGTAATATGTCGTCTTGATTACATTACGAAACCTTAATTTGATGAGAAAGAGTGAGAGACAGTGTGAATGTGTGTGTGTGTGTG
>NC_134881.1:3371485-3388985 GCF_041734735.1 Babylonia areolata | reverse complement strand
TATGTGTGAGTTGCAGTGTGTGTGTGTGTGTGTGTGTGTGTGTGTGTGTGCGTGCGTGC
The DNA here is from genome assembly GCF_041734735.1 of Babylonia areolata. Classification (NCBI taxonomy): domain Eukaryota; kingdom Metazoa; phylum Mollusca; class Gastropoda; order Neogastropoda; family Buccinidae; genus Babylonia; species Babylonia areolata. The sequence continues at coordinate 3,388,926 of NC_134881.1, read as the reverse complement.
GTGTGTATGTTTGTGTGTGTGTGTGTGTGTGCGTGTGTGGGCGGGCACGTGTGCGCGCATGCACGCACACACATGCTTGTATTTATGCATGTATGTTGTATGTACGTACATATGCATGTATGTAATAATGTATGTCTTTGTGTCCGCATGTACGTATGCTTATACATATTTATATGTGTGAGCATGTCGGTGTACATGTGCATGTGTGCATGTATAAGTGCGTTCATGTCCTTGTGTATGAGAATGTGTGTGAGTTGTATGTGTGTATGATAGGACAGAATCGAAAAGGAATGTATTCAACAGCAAACAAACCTGTGAGTGTGTGAGCCTCTCATTGTCTCTCTCATTCTCTCTCTTTCTCTTCACCAATCTGAATCGGAAACAACGGACAAAAGCCCCAATCCATTCCTCACAACCTCATGTGAAGACAGTGGGGAAAAAAGGAAAGAAAGAAGATCAGAAAGAGCTAGAAAGACAGAGAGAAGGAGAGCGAGAGCAAGAGTGAGAGAGAGAGCGAGAGAAGGAGAGAGAGAGGGAGAGAGAGGGTAGGAAGACAATGATCTCTAAAACAAACACAGCAGACAGGAGTCGATTTCTGGTGACACAGAGGCGAGAGAGAAAAGCGTGTTCAAACACACGGGTGGCTTGCAAGGCTTCATTACTCTTTGATTTTTCTCAAGTCAGAAGCTCGGTTTTCAAGGACCCTTGTGGGACGTCTTCTGTCCATGCTTTCTTCCTCTGCTCTGTCGGCCCGAACAGCGGTGCTCTGAGTGGTTCTGAGATATCACAACTCTTGATCTGAGTGTCTTCAAACAGGTAGTGTTCACCTGTGTGTGTGTGTGTGTGTGTGTGTGTGTGTGTGTGTGTGTGTGTGTGTGTGTGTGTGTGTGTGTGTGTGTGTGTGTGTGTGTGTGTGTGTGTGTGTTGTATTGTTGTCTGTGAATGTGTGTGTGTGTGTGTGTGTGTGTGTGTGTGTGTGTTTTGTATTGTTGTCTGTGAATGTGGGTGGAGTTTGTATGTGTATGTATGTGCATGTGTGTTTTTGATTGTGTGTGTATGCGTGTGGTGCAGTGTGTGTGTGTGTGCGTGTGTGTGTGTGTGTGCGTGTGTGTGCGCGCGTGCGTGCTTGTGTGTGTGTGTGTGTGTTTGCATGCGCGCATGTGTTGTATTGTTGTGCATGAATGTGGGTGGAGTGTGTATGTGTAAATGTGAATGTGTGTTTTTGATTGTGTGTGCATACGTTTATTGTAGTGTATGTGTGTGTGTGTGTGTGTGTGTGTGTGTGTGTGTCCGTCCGTGTGTATGCGTGTGTGTGTGTGTGTGCGTGTGTGTGTGCGTGTGTGTGTGTGTGTGTGTGTGTGTGTGTGTGTGTGTGTGTGTGCGTGCGTGCGTGTGTGTGTGTGTGTGTGTGTGTGTGTGTGTGTGTGTGTACGGCTGAAGCCTGACTGACTGACAAAAGAAGTGAATGATCAGTGCCTAAAGGCAGGCAGGTGTCAGTTGGTTCCAGGCAGATCGACAGCCTGTTGTGCAAATGACTCCGTGTTTATAAAGCGCTGAGAGCTTGGACAGGCGCGATATAAGTTTTCATATCGGTCGATCAATATTTGCCTTTGCAGCCGCGATAGTTTGAAAACACACACACACACACACACACACACACACACACACACACACACACACACACACACACACACACACACACACACACACACCTCTGATAGGTAGCAGAAGGAAAGTCTGTGCACACAGACATGGTTGATGGAAACGATATGGCTCTTGACAAGGTAAGAAGATACACGGCTGGCATTCTGCCCCTAATGCAGCACAGGCAGAAAGGAAGGAAGGTGTTTGGAACAATCGTCGCGCGTGGCCAAGCGGTTAGCGTCGCGGGTTCCATCCCCATCATAGGGTGTGGTGTTTTTGTTTTCCAGATCGTGGATGTAATGCTCAAAAAATTTTTTTCAAACATTTTTATTCAATTTTTACATTATTAAACACACACATACATACACTAGTAACTATACACACACACACACACACACACACACACACACACACACACACACACACACACACACACACACCCACACACACACACACACACACACACAGAAACAAAAAGAAGTACTACTACTACTATTACTACTACTACTACTACTAACAATAATATTAATAACACAACCACAAGAACATGCTGGCAAAGATCAATGAATCAAGATCAAATATAAGGTTGCCGTGTGCAATCTAAGGAATCCGATAAATTGTAGGGTTGTCAACCTCACAATAGTTAACACATATATGGCCATACTTTAAATTGCATAGTAAGATACAAAATAATTATAGTAATATCAATATCAACACTGTATAGACATAATATATATTCCTTATTTCAATTTGTATTCAAAAACAAGGATTTATATGGAGACCATTGTGTTGTTCAAATTTCCTGACATACACAGCACGCATTGTGACTCTCCGCCTGTTGGCGCCGGGATACATTATGAGAGCACAACCGTGTTAAGTAGACTCCAACGTAAATGTTCGTTTTATCGAAATTTCAAAAGTGGATTTGGTAGAGAAAAATATATAAGTCAAATGCTTGATAATTACGTTATCAGCTTCTTCAGATTTCGAAGTAGTAATCATAAGCTGGAAATAGAAACAGGGAGACACAAAGGCATACCACGAGAGTTACGGCTTTGTAAGGTTTGTAACATGTCTGTGATTGGTGATGAGTTTCATTTTATAATGGAATGTCCCAATTATGATCAGTTACGAAATAGATATGTTCCTAAAAAATATTTGTCTCCAAAATCGGATTTTAATTTTAATTTTTGTAATATGCTCAAAGGAGGCAAAAAAGTCATTTTAGCTGTAAGTAAGATGATTAGATTTGCAAATGTTGCCTAGTTATACTTTTGGAGTTAAAAGACATTTGTGTTTTCTCAACTTTTATGTGACATTGTTGTGTATTTGGAAATGTTTGTTCTGGACATGAAAAGTTTATTTTGCAGTAACCCTCCATACTCCAATAGGAGTGAAAGGATAATTAAAACTTGAAACTTGAAAATTGACACCCCCACCCCCCAAACCCCTACCTGCTATGACAGCATCGTCAGTCGTCACACACATCACCAGTCATCGTCGTCGACGGGCGCAATAGCCGAGTGGTTAAAGCGTTGGACTGTCAATCTGAGGGTCCCGGGTTCGAATCACGGTGACGGCGCCTGGTGGGTAAAGGGCGGAGATTTTTTACGATCTCCCAGGTCAACATATGTGCAGACCTGCTAGAGCCTGAACCCCCTTCGTGTGTACATGCAAGCAGAAGATCAAATACGCACGTTAAAGATCCTGTAATCCATGTCAGCGTTCGGTGGGTTATGGAAACAAGAACATACGCAGCATGCACACCCCCGAAAATGGAGTATGGCTGCCTACATGGCGGGGTAAAAACGGTCATACACGTAAAAGCCCACTCGTGTGCATACGAGTGAACGCAGAAGAAGAAGTCATCGTCGTCCAGATATTTGCATTTGTATTTCTCTTTCTATCACAACAGATTTCTCTGTGTGAAATTCGGGCTGCTCTCCCCAGGGAGAGCGCGTCGCTAAACAACAGCGCCACCTATTTAAAAAAAAAAAAAATTTTCCTGCATGCAGTTTTATTTATTTTTCCTATCAAAGTGGATTTTTCTACACAATTTTGCCAGGAACAACCCTTTTGTTGCCGTGGGTTCTTTTACGTGCGCTAAGTGCATGATGCACACGGGACCTCGGTTTATCGTCTCATCCGAATGACTAGCGCCCAGACCACAACTGTAGGTTTAGTCGAGGGGGAGAAATATCGGCGGCTGAGCCTTTATTCGAACCAGCGCGCTCAGATTCTCTCGCTTCCAAGGCGGACGCGTTACCTCTAGGCCATCACTCCTAGAAAACAAAAGGTAACATTTTCTTGGGCACAACGAAAAAAGTTGTCTGGTCCCTTAGAGTGATTCTCGGAAAGACTAAATTTACGAAAGTTGACAGTTTGTGAGGCACAGCCATATTGTTGTTGATTCTTTCGTCTGTATTGTTGTTGATGTTTCTGAGGTACAGCTGTACTGTTGTTGATGTTTGTGAGGTACAGCTGTATTGTTGTTGATGTTTGTGAGGTACAGCTGTATTGTTGTTGATGTTTGTGAGGTACAGCTGTACTGTTGTTGATGTTTGTGAGGTACAGCTGTATTGTTGTTGATGTTTTCTGAGGTACAGCTGTACTGTTGTGTTGATGTTTGTGAGGTACAGCTGTACTGTTGGTGATGTTTTGGGAGGTACAGCTGATTGTTGTTGATGTTTGTTACAGCTGTACTGTTGTTGTTTGTGAGGTACAGCTGTACTGTTGTTGATGTTTGTGAGGTACAGCTGTATTGTTGTTGATGTTTGTGAGGTACAGCTGTACTGTTGTTGATGTTTGTGAGGTACAGCTGTATTGTTGTTGATGTTTGTGAGGTACAGCTGTACTGTTGTTGATGTTTGTGAGGTACAGCTGTATTGTTGTTGATGTTTGTGAGGTACAGCTGTACTGTTGTTGATGTTTGTGAGGTACAGCTGTACTGTTGTTGATGTTTGTGAGGTACAGCTGTATTGTTGTTGATGTTTGTGAGGTACAGCTGTACTGTTGTTGATGTTTGTGAGGTACAGCTGTATTGTTGTTGATGTTTGTGAGGTACAGCTGTACTGTTGTTGATGTTTGTGAGGTACAGCTGTACTGTTGTTGATGTTTGTGAGGTACAGCTGTACTGTTGTTGATGTTTGTGAGGTACAGCTGTATTGTTGTTGATGTTTGTGAGGTACAGCTGTACTGTTGTTGTTGTTTGTGAGGTACAGCTGTACTGTTGTTGATGTTTGTGAGGTACAGCTGTATTGTTGTTGATGTTTGTGAGGTACAGCTGTACTGTTGTTGATGTTTGTGAGGTACAGCTGTACTGTTGTTGATGTTTGTGAGGTACAGCTGTACTGTTGTTGATGTTTGTGAGGTACAGCTGTACTGTTGTTGATGTTTGTGAGGTACAGCTGTACTTGTTGTTGATGTTTGTGAGGTACAGCTGTATTGTTGTTGATGTTTGTGAGGTACAGCTGTACTGTTGTTGGTGTTTGTGAGGTACAGCTGTATTGTTGTTGATGTTTGTGAGGTACAGCTGTATTGTTGTTGATGTTTGTGAGGTACAGCTGTATTGTTGTTGATGTTTGTGAGGTACAGCTGTACTGTTGTTGATGTTTGTGAGGTACAGCTGTATTGTTGTTGATGTTTGTGAGGTACAGCTGTACTGTTGTTGATGTTTGTGAGGTACAGCTGTATTGTTGTTGATGTTTGTGAGGTACAGCTGTATTGTTGTTGATGTTTGTGAGGTACAGCTGTATTGTTGTTGATGTTTGTGAGGTACAGCTGTACTGTTGTTGATGTTTGTGAGGTACAGCTGTATTGTTGTTGATGTTTGTGAGGTACAGCTGTATTGTTGTTGATGTTTGTGAGGTACAGCTGTACTGTTGTTGATGTTTGTGAGGTACAGCTGTATTGTTGTTGATGTTTGTGAGGTACAGCTGTATGTTGTTGATGTTTGTGAGGTACAGCTGTATTGTTGTTGATGTTTGTGAGGTACAGCTGTACTTGATGATGTTTGTGAGGTACAGCTGTATTGTTGTTGATGTTTGTGAGGTACAGCTGTACTGTTGTTGATGTTTGTGAGGTACAGCTGTACTGTTGTTGATGTTTGTGAGGTACAGCTGTATTGATGTTGATGTTTGTGAGGTACAGCTGTACTGTTGTTGATGTTTGTGAGGTACAGCTGTACTGTTGTTGATGTTTGTGAGGTACAGCTGTACTGTTGTTGATGTTTGTGAGGTACAGCTGTATTGTTGTTGATGTTTGTGAGGTACAGCTGTATTGTTGTTGATGTTTGTGAGGTACAGCTGTACTGTCGTTAATGTTTTTGAGGTACAGCTGTACTGTTGTTGATGTTTGTGAGGTACAGCTGTACTGTTGTTGATGTTTGTGAGGTACAGCTGTTTTGTTGTTGATGTTTGTGAGGTACAGCTGTTTTGTTGTTGATGTTTGTGAGGTACAGCTGTACTGTTGTTGATGTTTGTGAGGTACAGCTGTTTTGTTGTTGATGTTTGTGAGGTACAGCTGTATTGTTGTTGATGTTTGTGAGGTACAGCTGTACTGATGGTGTTTGTGAGGTACAGCTGTTTTGTTGTTGATGTTTGTGAGGTACAGCTGTATTGTTGTTGGTATTTGTGAGGTACAGCTGTATTGTTGTTGATGTTTGTGAGGTACAGCTGTATTGTTGTTGGTATTTGTGAGGTACAGCTGTACTGTTGATGATGTTTGTGAGGTACAGCTGTACTGTTGATGATGTTTGTGAGGTACAGCTGTACTGTTGATGATGTTTGTGAGGTACAGCTGTACTGTTGTTGATGTTTGTGAGGTACAGCTGTACTGTTGTTGATGTTTGTGAGGTACAGCTGTACTGTTGTTGATGTTTGTGAGGTACAGCTGTATTGTTGTTGATGTTTGTGAGGTACAGCTGTATTGTTGTTGATGTTTGTGAGGTACAGCTGTACTGTTGATGTTTGTGAGGTACTGCTGTACTGTTGTTGATGTTTGTGAGGTACAGCTGTAGTGTTGTTGATGTTGTTGAGACAACGCTAGGGAGAATGGAAAAGTTATAAACGCCAACATCAAACAACTATAACAAATGTTGTATTGGACTACGCAGTAAACCTTCTGCAATAACAAACAACATATTGGAATTGTTAATAACACATTCAAAAGAACTTTTGGTGAAGTCTGGCAAAAAACATTTTAGATTCTGACATTTGGATATTACATGGTTGCTAGAAATATGTTCTCCACATATGCATCTGACATCTTTGCTGAACTTAGTTATAAAAGCGTTCAGTTTTATCCTGTTTGATAATGTATGAATCTGCCTTAATCTTACTGAATTACTGTATGTATTTGACTGATTGATAGTTCCCGGTTGTTGAACATTAATTACACTATGGTTTAAAGCTTTGCCGTTTTCCTGGTATAATTCTCTGACTTTTTTCCACGATGTTTTTTCTAGTATTCGATAACCCTCTTGTACAGAGAGAGGCACATAAAGTTCTATGGTTCCCTGTTCGTTTTTTGCACTTTTTCTTGCAGCCCTGTCAGCCCATTCGTTGTAGAGAATACCAAGATGTGAAGGAACCCAGCAAAACGTAATAAGTGTTCCTTTCAAGCTTAAAAGATGTAAAATGTGGCTGATTTCTATTATGATTTTGGATTTGTTCTTACAATTTGATGAGTTTAAAACACATAATACAGATTTGGAATCAACGCAAAACAAGACTTGTAGAAGGCAAATTGGAAGATCAAGAATATGATTTAGAGCTATAAGAACAGCAATAAGTTCAGCAGTAAATATTGAACGATTTTTACCAATATAGTATGATCTTTCCGTTTTCAGTTCTGGTATAACGAAAGCTGAACCTGCTTGGCCATTGTCTAAGAGTGAGCCGTCTGTGTAAATCTGTAAATGATCACAGTATCTATTTTGAAGGTGTACTCGGACTTCCGTTGCCATGATATTCGGATTTTCACTCTTTTTAATGTTAGTATGATTAATATCAAAATGTGCTTTATTCGTCTCCCAGATAGGGTATGGATTTACGGTCTTCTGTGTGTCTACGTCATCTGAATTAATGTCAGACTTTTCGAACAGGTTTCACACAAACGTGCCAATGGGTGTTAAATAAGATATGTTTTTAGCTCTTTTGGGGAAGTTGTTTTCGGATGTAATTTTTACTTCCTCTCATATATAATTTTCAGTTGTTGAGCTTCTCAATACATATTTAGCACATGCGAGGTTTCGATATTCATCTAAAGGTAGTACTTCTATTTCTTTGTATGTTCCGAGGGCCGATGCATGGAAAGGTACACCAAGGGCAAGTCTATATGCTTTACAGTCTATGCTTTGAAGTTTCTTTAGCAAATATTTTGGAGCATTGAAAAAGACTTCTTGTCCATAGGATAGTTTGGATCGAATAAGTGATGATAATACATTTTTCAAAATCGTTTATCTTGTCCCCAGTACTGTTTACTCACAATTTTGAGTAAGTTTAAAGATTTTCTTGCTTTTGTTATTATATATTCAATATGGCTATTCCAAGTTAGTTTTGAAGTAAGTATCAATCCTAAAAACTTAACAGTATCTTTATACTGAATTGTCTCATTTTCAATCTTAAATGTTAGTAACTCTTCTGGGTTTGTACCATTGTTAAAAAGCATAATGTGCGTTTTTTCTGATGATAATGTAAGACCATTATCAGCAGTATATCTATTTAATCTATCTATTTCTCTTTGGTATATTTTCTTGATATAGTTTAAAGCCCTTTTGGATGTATTCCGTTTCATCGTTACATTCATCCACATACATATATCGTCTGCGTATTGCACTAGGATAACATCTTTTGATAAGTGTTTGGGTAAGTCGTTCAACAAGATATTAAATAGAACAGGGGCAATAACAGAACCTTGGGGTAATCCCATGTGAAGAGTTTGAGGATTTGAGTACGTATTCCCGACCCGTACCTGTATACTTCTTTCACTCAGGAAATCTTTGATATAATCATAGAGATGTCCTGAAAAGCCAACAGATTTCAGTTTAAAGAGTAACTTTGCATGCCAAACTTGATCATAGGCTTTCTTCACATCAAAAAAGTTGCAAGAACGTTTTTCCTTCTAGCGAATTGTTGTTTTACATGTGTTATAAGTTTTACCAAATTATCAATTGCAGATCTACCTCTCTGAAAGCCCGCTTGGTTAACTGGGATAATCTTATTTTTATGACAATAGTACATCAGCCTTCTCAGAATTATTCTTTCCATTAGTTTACCAGAATGTGATGTTAGTGCAATTGGCCTGTAGCTGCTCTTGTCTGTTTTGCATTTTCCTTGTTTATGAACTGGTATCACAATAGACTGTTTCCATTGTGCTGGCATTAAACCATCAATCCAACACTTTTGAAAAATCCCAAACAATAAAACAACATTTTCTGGCAAATGTCTCAGCATCTCATTTGAGACTGCATCAAGTCCTACAGATGTTTTCTTTTTAGGGAGGGATACTAATGCTTCTTTAACCTCGTTGAGCGTGAGTGGAGCATTGATGTTATCAGGACTTGGATCTGTATAATCACTTTTGCTCTCTTCTTCGGTTCTGTGTTTTCTGTTTTTAAGTGAGAGACCTTCCAATCGCATAGACTCCGAGAACATTTCTACAAATGTTTCTGCCTTCTCTACATTGGACGGAAAATCTTTGTCTTTTATCTTTCTAGGACAAGATGGCAAATTTATACCTTCTTTCATTTCATTAATTTTTTTCCATACCTTTTTAGTATCTTTATGATCAGAAATCTCCCCATTACAGAAGGAAGACCAATAGTCTTTTTGCCTGTGCAGTGACCATGTTGCTATGATGGTTTGGCTTTTTCTTTTCAATAAGATTCTCTGGTGATTTGTTGTTCAGATAAGTTATAAATTTAGATTTTTTATTATCTACTGCTGCTTCACAGGCTGGTGTCCACCAAATATTTCCTGAATGCTTGCTTGATTTAAGTGAATTGTATTTTGGAATTGATATGTCGGCAGCTTGTAAAATGGTGTCAGTAAAGAAGGAATATAATGTATCTATATCCGCGGTGCTTGTGAACCCTGTGTCATAGCTAGCAAGCATACTTTCGAATTTCTCCCAGTTAGCATCTTTATAGTTATATCTTGGAACTTTGTCTTTTTGAAATTCTGAAGGTCTTTGAGTTTCATTAAAAGTCATGATGATCGGTAAGTGATCACTTCCCGATGTTGATGTTGATGACGTGTGTGTCTTGTGTGTGTGTGTGTGTGTGTGTGTGTGTGTGTGTGTGTGTGTGTGTGTGTGTTGTGTGTGTGTGTGTGCCTGTGTCCGTGCTTGTGTGTTTTTGTGTGTTTGTCAGTTATCCTTTCCCTCATGTTCTTGTAACTGGTGTGTGCTTGATTCCCATTAACACACACAAGCACGCGTGCACACACACACACACACACACACACACACACACACACACACACACACACAGAGTGTGAGTGACTTGAAGAAAAAAAAAAGAATTCTAAAAATCAAATGACATAAATTTTCTTTTTTTTAATCAGTTTATGACAATTCCAATTCTTTTTTTTTCCACGAATACCACATTTTTCGTAAAGAACAAGACCATTTGAGCTATCTTCCAAAAACACAGACAATGTACTCGTTACTCCGGTAAACTGTACAATACAAACTCTTTCAGTATAAGTGTCATTTACATCCCATCAAAAAAGAAACAAAAAAAGAAACAAAAGTCTATAAAGCACTCCAAATGTATAACAAAACCAAGGGGGTTACAGTGTGTGAGAAATATTTGAATCAAAACTTGAGAAACACATGTCAAAACTCTCAGCTCTCACACTAAGACGCTTAAAAGCATGTTGGCTAAAATTGATTGTTTCGCAGAAAATGTTATGTCAAAATTTCATACTTCTTCACAGAAGCTTAACAACATATACTTATCATTACTTCGTATAAAACAAATGTGTCAAAACTCTCAACTCTCAGAATAAGAAGCGTAACAGCATGCACATGAAATATTATTTCGCAGAAAACGTATGTATAATGACTCCGAACTCTCGTCAGAAGCTTAACAGCACGCAAATTCCAGTGTTTTGTGTTCTATCTTTTGTAAATGACAAAATCTATTGGTATGGTAACTATAGGAAGACGGAACAAGATATGCATATCTAAAATCATAATACATTTAAAAAAAAAAAAAGAGAACTCAAACATATTAATGAGAAATATTTTCTGTTAATTAAGGAAAAGAAAAACAAAACGAAAACGAAAACGAAAACACATGGTGGGTTAACACTTGATACATTTTCAGCACCATATTGTGACGACATCGGAATAAATGATTATCGCATTTAAAACAGTTGATCAAACGTAAGTTGAAAAGTATAGACCGATTTCTTTCTTCTTTTTTTTCTTCTCCTTTTTCTTCTTCTTCTTTTTGTTTTTAGCTAACTTCCAAAGGAGAAAGCGATTCAGCCAGTCATCTGGCAGTCTGTACAAAGGAACGGGTGTGGCTGAACTAACCTGGTTCTCTCCGTTGTCAGACAGAATGTCCCGCGATTTATTTATCCATTCATTTATGTATCTATTATATATATATATATATATATATATATTCATTTATCTATTTATTTATTTATTTACTTATTTCATCTGTGTGTGTGTGTGTGTGTGTGTGTGTGTGTGTGTGTGTGTGTGTGTGTGTGTGTGTGTGTGTGTGTGTGTGTATTTGTGAGGGGAGGGTCACTCATTGATGATCTATTTATTTATTCATTCATTTATTCATTGGTAAACAGGTCATGCACGAGCTCTATTGTCTTTTCAAATTATATATATATAAAATAATTAATTCATTTAAAGTATAAAAAAAAAAAGACGAAGAGGTCGTTTTGAGAATTACTCATTTCTATCAGACTTTCTGTACGGAAACAGTTCTGACTGAATCAATGACTCAGATAGAGAGAAAGAGACAGACAGACAGACAGACAGACAGAGAGCGGGAGAGGAACTGAGAGAAAGAGAGAGACAGAGACAGTAACAGTGAGAGAGAGAGAGAGAGAGAGAGACAGGCACAAAGACACATAATGAAAAAGAGAGAGATATATATATACATATACAACAGAAACTATAGTTCTCACTGAGGACTGCTACTGGTTAAAAATTCACTTGGAACAGAAGAAGTAAAAGTTAGTGATAGTTCTTTGTTCCCAATATTGTTATCTTTACTTCAGTATACAAAACAGCAAAACAGGAGTGTATAGTAACTACATGCTTTACTTATCGCATGTGTAGGTTTTCAAATATAACCTTGGTTTCCCAGTTTATTAGAATATATTGCTTTAAAAAAAAAACACCAACACACACAGCGCCTTTAAGTCTCAGTTCTGTATATCATCCTTCTATTTGTTCACGACTGAACAGTGGAAAAGGAGCGACAAGCACTAATCATCATACAGAACAGCGGGACACAGCACCAGATCCATACCTTTTCCTCTGTCCACACAGAGACAGATAACAGTTGAGATTCAAGAGTCATGGCAGTTTAGGTATGAGCAGCGACATCCGTAAATCAATATTATCATTATCATGATCATTATCCTTCCAGCATTCTACTGCAGTTAACTCCCCCTTGTTCTGTGTGAAAGCATTACAGGTGGAGGTTGTTCTCTCCGTCTGATTTCATTCGTTTTATTTATTTATTTATTTATTTATTTTTTTGTTATCTAAAAAAATGTTGTACATCTCTATTCAGGTAGATATTTACTACACGTAGGAAAACAATGAATGATCAAATATGGCAAACAGATAGTACTCTGGAATCTTTTCTTCTTCTTCTTCTTTTTTAATGCTTTGTAACTCTGATGTTGTTCTTAGAAATGCGTATATCAAAACAGTATGGCATGTTGCTGAAAATTGTTTCTCCCCATATGGCAAAACCATGCACAATTTTCCCCCAGCCGTGATTTCTGCAGGGGGGTGGGAATGAAAAGACAATGAATACATTCACATACAAAATCATAAGCAGTCTTCAGGGTGATAATGGGTCTCTCTCCCCAACCAACCCACCCCTCTCTCTCTCTCTCTCCGTCACACAAATATGGAATGAACACAGCGCAACACAGCACAGACACACAGACACACACGCGCGCGCGCGCTCCCATGAAGACACACTCACTCATAAACACTCAAAGACACACGCACACACACAACTGGTTTCATGCGAAAGCTATGAAACCAGCTGTAACTGGGCACATTCGATAATTATAACATACAACAGAACAACTTGGGCATTCACTGTCCACAGTTAATGGCATGTGCCTATTGGCTTGATTAATGACCACTCTTCATCAGGAATACTCTCTTTTTATGTGTCAATACGGGGCATGGTGTGCTTAACTCAAAACACACGTGAAAAAAATCTGTTCGACTCTTGATTAACAAACAACAACAACAACAACCCCAAACAGTCATGTAAAAAAAAAAGCCCAGTTAATGAGGCATTCTAATAACACAATACTCTAAACTATTACATGACCTGCTGTGAATAAAAAAAAGGAGGGGAAGGGGAGGGGGCGGCGGGTGGAGGGGGGCAAGTTTATAAAAGCAAACTTTACTTCTGGGACATTCACAATAACAAATATCGATTAAAATAGGAAAGCGTGCACATAAGAAAAATTTTTTTTTAAAAAGACTAACAAACCAAAGAAACAAAAACAAACAACAATATGAATAGAACAACCTTTTGCATTCAAAGTTTGTAAAAAGAAAAATGTGACGCCAGTTTTTCAACGGCTCTGTAATATATGCCAGTCAATCAAAACACACAGACGAAAATTAAATTCACCAAATTATCAAATAAACACCAGAAAATTATGCAAAATCTATCAGAATACAACCTGCTCTGGGTGGATTTGTATTTCTGCGTCTTCGATCAAATCATGTGACAACACACACACACACACACACACACACACACACAATTGACGAACGCACGCACGCACGCGCACACTGGTATTTACAGGGTTCTTCAGTGTCTGTGTGTTTATTTTTGCTTCTTCTCATGCAGTTCAAAACACTCACGTCACACAACGTGAGCATGGAACCCTTACCCTCACTGACCTGCCCAATGGAAACGTTACCTGTCGATCCAACGTGTTCCCCACAACGTTCTTAAACCAGTGAATCCTACGCGCGACCAATCCATTTGTAACGCGACACTAATTCTAACTGATGACAGTCAACAGCGCATCACCTTTCTTTTGGATAATCGTTTATCGTTCAGATCGTGACTGTGTACAACATGAGGTTGATAAGCTCACTGTCTTCGCCCAAAGCCGACATTGTGGGCTGAGCGGGTTACCTCAGTTCAGGGTGAAGAGAATGGTGAGAAGAAGAACGCACTTTGCACTCTTTTCCAACCTTCAAAGCACAATGGAACAATACCGCAACAGGTCAGGGTGTGTGCTTGTTGGTTTTCTTTTTTTTCTTTTTTTTTTTTTAAAAAGTAGCGTCTTCAAACAACACTTGATATAAGCCACATCCTCTCTCTCTCTCTCTCTCTCTCTCTCAGTGTGCACAATCCACAATCAGTGTCCTGAATACTTTTTTTTTTTTTTTTTTGGGGGGGGGGGGGGAGGGGAGGGGGGGATTGGGAGGGGTTGTGTTTTTTTGTGTGTGTTTTTTTGTTATTGTTTTTTAGGGGGGTGGGGGGGTTAATCTTTTTCCTTCATATGATGTTTGTATCATGATTATGTAGATGTGCATGTTTAAATGTGAATGTGAATGTCATGTCTTTATTTCTTCATCTCTTTGCTACTTTGTGGATGTTTTGATTCATTTTCATTTTCCATTTGCCCTGAGGGCTGGATGAAAAAAAGCACATGTATGCATATTCCACTTCCCTCAATAAAAAAAACTTCGTTCGTTCGTTCGTTCTCTCTCTCTCTCTCTCTCTGTCTCTCTCAATGATGAAATCATGAAGAAAACACAGAATAAAGCACGCAGTTCCTATGGCAAGACTACATCACTCCATCTCATAGCCTTATGTTAGTAGGAAGGTGTCATGATTACCAAGCGTACAGTATCTTGAGCATATGTCCACCTGGCAGCCAAACAAAAGCAAACAAAACAACAGAGAGGGAGAGAGGGAGGGAGAGATAGAGGGGGGGGGGGGGGAACAGGCCGAAATAAAAACATAGTAACCAGTCAAAGAAACAAGCATTATGGTAAATAAATAAACTCAACCAACTCATGATGTATTATAAATTCACATATTTCTGTCATTAAAAAGATCAGAAATGATAGTAATAAATATGTCCTATAAAAAACAAATACAAACCAACAACAGGAAGAAACAGAAATAAGGAAAGAAAACCAACAATAACAACAATAGAACACACCAAAAAACAAAAACAAAACAAAACAACAACAGATCAGAAACAAAATCAAAACACATGGCCAGTTAAAAGAGTGAAACCAAACATTTTATAAGTGTATCCACATTATTTA
Source organism: Babylonia areolata (assembly GCF_041734735.1). Taxonomy (NCBI): domain Eukaryota; kingdom Metazoa; phylum Mollusca; class Gastropoda; order Neogastropoda; family Buccinidae; genus Babylonia; species Babylonia areolata. The sequence continues at coordinate 3,373,755 of NC_134881.1, read as the reverse complement.
GACGAGTGCAGTTTTGGTCACGGCAAAACAAGGCAAAAAAATAATAATAATAATAATAAAAAAAATAAAGTGTGCACACCGACTTTTACACACACACACACACACACACACACACACACACACACACAAAGCGCGTGCACACACACTTCCTGGAATTCTGTAATCCTTTGCTCTCTCCCTCTCTCTCTCTCTCTCCACACCCATGCCGAGAAGAATCCCTCCCCCTAACCCCCCCCCCCCCTCACCCAACTTTCCAAAAAATAAAAAGTTTCACAAGTATTGTTCCTACACATATGGTTCACGATACAAGTGTTCATACCAAATGTACAAGTTCTGTTTTTTGTTTTTTTGGTTGGTTTGGTCCTTTTTTTTTTTTACAAAGATTTTTCACTCACGGTATTGATTGTACAAAACTTCAAACACATCGCAGTGTTCGAGGAGCTGTCAAGGTCCAGACATCAGATCTGATCGGTGTGGATTCACGGGTAGGAGGAGGGGTTGGGTGGGGGTGGGGGTGGGGGGTGGGGGGGGGGGGGGGGCAGGGCTCTTCAAGACAGAAAGCTTTGGATTGGTCCGTTGCCTTTGGTTGTTCACAATGGTGCTGCCGCTGCTGTGGTTTTTCTTCTTATTTATTTACTTATTTTTTCCCGTCGATAGCTGGCTGCGCTCACTTCTGTGACGCTTCGGAGTCTGCCAGTTTGTTGATATCGTGGCGGACAGGGTAGGCCTGTTCTTTTCAGGGATGGTGTGTTTTTTTCTTGTGTCGTGTCATGTCATGTCATATCGTGTCATATCATGTCATGTAATATCATGTCATATCATATCGTGTGATGTCATGTCATGTCGTGTCATACTATATCAAACATCCCATCATCTCCTTGTCTGTCTCCCTCTCTTTCTTTCTTTCTCTCCTGACTCTGTTTGGGACTGGTCAGGCTTGCGTGTGTTTGTGTGGAAACACACACCCACACTCTCTCTCTTTCTCTCTCCCACGCCCTCTCTCTCGCTGTCTCTGTTATTTTCTTTCTCAATTTCCCCCTCTCACTTTCCCACTCTCTGTCTCTCTCTCCCTCTCTTTTTTTTTCCTCTGTCCCAATCTCTCTCTCCCGTTCGCTCTCTTTCATATCCCTTTTGCCTCACCACAGAGCAATCATTTGGATGGATTGAAAGGAACTGGTAGAACACGGAGATTTCACCAGTCGCTGGATGGAACCCTACATCTCCACGAACACACCCTCCATGAAAATGCCGCCCAATGTAGTTTGGACTGGACGTCACGTTAGACATTTTTTGTGGTCGTTTTCATGGGTAGCACAGCATCCTGGCGGCAATGACGGCATGGCTTTGGTATGATCGCACGCAGCTTCTCTGGGACTGGTTGTTGGTGGCGCCAGGTGTGGAAGTCGTTGGACTTGTAAAGAAGTGGGCATCGACTGTGTGGGGTAGTCTTGTCGATGGTTTTCAGGCCCAAGTGTGTGTGCAGGTTCCCTTGCAGGGCCCAGGTGTGGGAATGTAGGTGATGGTTTTCTGTCTGGATATGTTCATTATTGTGCTTGTTGCATGCCCACGAGCAAAACAAAAAGCCAAAAAAAGTTATTCTATGGGAGTGTTGTCGATGCGTTTAGTGTGTGGAAAGTCATCGGACATGTGTAATCTCCACATTCTCTCCATGGAAAAAAACGTCGCCGATGATTTGGTGTCAGGGAATCACAGGAGCTGTGTAGCATCACCGCAAACAGTCTCTCTATGGGCAATGCTTCAGGACTACAAACGTCAACGGACTTGTGCGAATCCCGCGAGCAAAACAGCTTCCCCGTGGGAGTGTTTCCGCAGTCTTGTGCGAGCACGTCCACAAAGAAACAGCTTCTCTGTGCTGACCGCTCTGGGTGGTTTCCAGTCTACAGAAGTCACAGCACGTTGCCTTGCCGAGGGTCTACAGAAGTCACAGCACGTTGCCTTGCCGAGGGTCTACAGAAGTCACAGCACGTTGCCTTGCCGAGGGTCTACAGAAGTCACAGCACGTTGCCTTGCCGAGGGCCTTAGGCTTTAAAAAAAATAATAATAATTTGACATGTCCATGTCCAAGAGAATGTAGAATTGTTGCCGAGGACTTCAGGACCAATTAAATCACACGTCAATACCCAAGAGTATATTTGTAGACTTGTTGTAGAATTCTTCAGGCCTAGAGAAATTCAAAGACAGTGTCCATGCCACAAGAGTGTGAAGACTTGCTCCCGAGGGCCTCAGGCCTCACAGTCACCGGACATGTC
>NC_134881.1:3311485-3366485 GCF_041734735.1 Babylonia areolata | reverse complement strand
TGCAGTCCCTTCCCCACTCCCTCGCCTACTGACGCTCACAGTCCCACAGGTGCAGATACTGCCACGTGTAGGACGGCCTCGGCAGATGCAGGTTTTTTCTTCGGAGTTCCGTCTCCTAGGAGGACTTGCAGCCAAGGATAAGAGCTCCCCCTGCCCTTTGGTCATCCTCTTCCACCTTCACAGCCGTTGGGAAAGGTTTCCTGCTCCGTCTGGTCCGTCTTTGGGAGACGTAAGGGTTATAGAAAAAAACCCAACAAAAAACAAACAAACAAAAAAACACCACAGAAATTGGAAATGACAGGTAACAAGAGCAAACACACAACAGCAACAACAACAACAGCAACAACAACAACAACAACAACAAACTTCTCCTTAGGACGAAACCTTCCTTCCTCAGAATGGGAAGTTTGAACTGATCTTGTTTATCTCAGTGGATTCTCACCACCTCCCTAAACCGCACTGATGCTGGAAAGTTTTGTGTTTCCGGATTTCAGTTTAACCGAGGAAGGTGGTGTAAAACCACTGAAATGATTACACAAGTAAGTTCAAATTTTCAATTCGGAGTAAGGACACTTTCTTTCATACAAATATGTATGTAAAATAGCATGTACCCAGAATCATAGAATCAACACCAACACGCCCCCTCCCCTCACCTTAGGAAGCGGCTGCATGATGACACCCCCACCGTTCACAGCAGAGCCGGGCGGGGTGGCGGCGGCGGCGGCGGCGGCGTTGGAGGTGGCGACGGCGGCGGCGGCGACCACGGCGGCGGCGGCACTAGGGGTGGAAGGCGGGGTGCCGGACTCCACGGCCGACACGGTGGCGGCGGTCAGGGCCTCGCTGCTGACCACGTGCTCGAAGGCCGCCGGAAGGTAGGCGGCCGGGGGGAGGAAGGGGGAGCGGAAGGGGTGGTGGTGGTGGGGGGCCAGGATGGCGCCGCCCAGCTCCGAGGTCTCCTTCAGGTACATGGCCACCTGGCGGCGGATGGTGGAGTTGCGCGGGCCCCGCTCGTGCTGCACGGCTGAGGGGGACAGACAGACAGACAGACTGGTGAGTTGGAGCGGAGCTGATTTGTTGAGTCTATCGCGCTGCACTGCTGAGGACAGACAGAGAGTGACGATGGTCAGTACGGTTGAAAGTTGACAGACAGACAGACAGACAGTTGAGCCGAGTTATATCGTGCTGCACAGCTGAGGACAGACAGACAGACAGACAGACAGACTGCTGAGTTGGAGTTGAGTTGACTGTCGTGTTGCAAGGCTGATGAGGACAGACAGTCAGACAGAAGGCTGGGTTGAGTTGAGTTGCTTTGTCTTTCGAGCTGAACAGATGGGGGACATACAGACAGTGTGAACATCTGAGTTGAGTTCTTCTGGCCAGCTCGTTGGGTATATGCCAAGTTCAGGCATTTGATTTTTTTTCCGATATACCCAAACCAGATGTAATATAACTCAATGGATCGGTCCGCTTATGTATCATCATTGTTGTCTCTTTTATTTATTTATTTTTTAAATTTTTTTTATTTATTTATTTTTTTATTTTATTTTCATTATTATTTTTTTAAATTATATATATATATATATTTTTTTTTTCTCAAGGCCTGACAAAGCGCGTTGGGTTACGCTGCTGGTCAGGCATCTGCTTGGCAGATGTGGTGTAGCGTATATGGATTTGTCCGAACGCAGTGACGCCTCCTTGAGCTACAGAAACTGAAACTGACACTCAGTTCGCACGCTCTGACACCTTGATACTGAAACTGATTTTGGGGGGCTTTTTTTGGAGGGGGGCGGGGGGGGGGGGGGTCCTGAGATGAGTTGAGCTGTATCTATCGGGCTGCACTGATGGAGACACGGCAAGATGGCCAGTGTGGTCAGTTGTGTTTATTTGGGTTTAGGTACTCAGTAGATCTGAGGTGTGTCTATTACAATGCATAGCTGGGAACAGGCAGAAAGACAGCGTGGTCATGTTGAGTTGAACTGAGTTGAAATTTGAGTGCTGAATTGAGTTGAGTTGGGCAAAGTTTGATTTAGTTTAGCTCAGAAAAGATTATATTCGTTTTGGTCGGGTTTGATTAGGTCAGTTCTGGTGTGTGTGTGTGTGTGTGTGTGTGTGTGTGTGTGTGTGTGTGTGTGTGTGTGTGTGTGTGTGGCGTTTAGGCAAGTAATCATTATCAACAGTAATCATCAGTATTATCATCATTTTTATCCATCAACTTACTCTTTTTTTAGCTTCGTTTTGAGTTGTTCCGTTTCATGATTTTGTTTGTTCTGATACTGATTCGGTTGCTGCTGTTTCTGTTTGTTGATGACAATGTTTCATTATAAGATTCGTTATTTGATTAGTTTTCAGGAAACCATTCAAGGGGTTGATGAGTGATATTTATACTCAAAGTTTCGGCAGTGTAAATTCTGGACTGCTGGTTCTGTCAACGAGCTAACGTGGTATTTCATAAAATTGTGAGCTGGTCTGCAGAGAGCAACTGTCCCCATTAAAAGATCATTTATTTAGATTTAGATTTAGATAACCATCTTTTTTCTGTTTGTTTCGTTGTATATTCGCTCGCCAGAAACTGAAAGGGGAGATTGGGGAACCATCTACTGACAGGTGAAAAATACACACCATGATATTGTTACCACTGTCATGCCACTACTACAGTAGCTACGGCTTCGGCTGCTACTAAAAACACCACCCTTGCCATGACTGTCACTACCACCATCACCTCCGCAACCGGCTTATCACTGTCTTATTAACCGTGGTGTTGGTTGTGGCGGCCGTACTCAGTCAGTACTTGTATAGTATTTCAACGTTTAACGTTTCGGGGATCAAGAACTGGAAATATATTCCTTTATATTAATTCTCTCTCTCTGACATTCAAACACGTGCGCACGTGCGCGCACGAGTGTGTCAATGGTCGCGCGTGCTGATTGCCTGCTCGCTTGCTTATTATTTTGTTTATTCGCCCTTCAAAAAGCTGCCGCCTCGTCTGACGGACACGGGAACCAATCAATGTCGTTTTGCAGGGCCCAGCGTTTTTCTCCAGCTTCGTGTTAATTGGTGGTCACACTTCGTAAAGTCCCATTCCATTCATCACCACCTTGTCTCAACACTATACACATACATATATATATATATATATATATATATATATGTATATATATATATATATATATCTGTGTATCTATATACATACATAAGCTTGTGCACACCTGTATCCTTTGCTTTGTGGACATCACCCTATTATCCCTGTCAACACCACACAAAGTCTCTGTCTCTGTATGTGTGAGTGAGGAGGGGTGGGGGAGAGAGTGTGCGTGAAATAGAGAGAGAGAGAGAGAGAGAGAGAGAGAGAGAGAGAGAGAGAAACAAAAAACTTGTACTCTGTGTGTATGTGTCTGTGTGTTTGTGGCTGTCTGTGCGCTCGCTTTGTGTTTGTTTATGTGTCTGCAAGTGCGCGCGTGTGTGTATATGTGGTGTGTGTGTGTGTGTGTGTGTGTGTGCGTGCGCGCGTATGTGTATGTGGTTTTTTTTATCTTCAGTTTAACATCTATTCACTATAAGTGTTTTTAGACGGGTATGTGGTGTGTGTGTGTGTGTGTGTGTGTGTGTGTGCGCGCGTGTGCGCGCGTGCGCGCGCGCACGGCTAATTCATCAGCGAACATGTCGCACGGGTGTGTGTGTGTGTGTGTGTTGGGGGGGGGGGGGGGGGGGGGGAGGGGGGTTGACAGCTGACGCCGGTATTGATAAGCACCCACAGTGTGGCATAAAAACAGGTGACACTAACGAACATCAACAGTTCGCCCATTGACAATAAGCGACTCACGCACGACTCCACACTGCAAGAAAACCAACTGTCTCCCTCCCCCCCACCCACCACCCCCATCCCTCAGCCCGCCCCTCCACCCCCCTCCCACCCCCTCTCTCCAAACGCTCATCTTCACTTTTCATGGTTGTGATGCCCATAATAAAGTCATTAACCTTGCTAGTAATAATCTCGCCCAGCCATCTGATACTATTCCCTTTCAAACGCCGCCAGTTTTGTACCCCGGCAACGTTTCATTCTTTTGCTGCTAGCTTTAAATGCTTATCAGAACAAAAACTAAAAACAAAAGAGCAGCAACAACAACAACAGCAACAACAACACCAGCAACAACAAAAGAAAGGAAAAACAAAAGCAGGCGCTGAACACGTTGAAATGATGCACACACGTCTGGTTGCCCTATTATCTGTCGGCAGCCACGAGTGAATGCCATCTGTGTCCATGATGGGCTGCTTGTTATTGTTGCTGAACTGGTTGTGTCGGGGGTTGAGAATGGGGCGGTGGTGGTGGTGGTGGTGGTTGCTGTTTGGGGGTGGGGGGGAGAGAGAGAGAGAGAGAGAGAGAGAGAGAGCAGGAGTTGCAACAGTTTTATACGCTCCATCACAGCTTAGAGGAGAGAGTGAGGAGGGGGAGGGGGTGGCGGGGGGGGGGGGGGGGGGTGAAGAGAGGTAGGGGTAGGGATGTTGCTCTTTATTGGAAAGTTAATACATACCAAGTTGGCTTGCTCATCAGTGTGACGAGCATGCAAGGTAAAAAGCTGTTAACACGATGGGGAGGGGTGGGGTGGGGGGTGGAGTGTTGGTGTGGGGGGTGGGGGAGTTAGTTCGGGAGTGAGTGGTGTGTGTGTGTGTGTGTGTGTGTGTGTGTGTGTGTGTGTGAGTGGAGGGGCGTGGGGGTGGGGGGTGGGGGGGGGCTGACAGTTATAAAAGAGAAACAGGTGTTGACATGAAGCAGGCGGGGTGTGTGTGTGTGTGTGTAGAGAGAGAGAGAGAGGGGTGTGGGAGGAGGGAGGGTGGAGTGAAGGAGATTGTAGTGGTGGGGGGGGGGGGGGGGTGAGGGGGCTGGATGAGGCGGCAGGGCGGACATCAAAAGGTGTTTAGATGAGGTATCGGGAAAAAAACCCAAAAAACCCCCAAAAAAACAAAAACATGCAGGCTTTCCTCATGTTTTTCTCTTTTTTTTTGTATGTGTGTGCGCGTGTGTGTCCTTTTCTTTTCTCCCGTCAACAATCCCCTATCGACGTTTAGGGGCTTATACAGGCTTCATTAACGCCTGCCTTTTGTTCTTCCCTGGCCTGCCTAAGTGCCATCACCCAGGCACGTTATCGTTTGATGCCGGCGATCATCTCCCCTTCACCCCTCTCCCCCCTCACCCTACACCATCGCCGCTGCCACCACCCGGCCCCCGCACTATTCTCTTCCACCCCTCCTTCCTCCCCCCCAACCCCCCACCACACACACACACACACACACACATCCTTACCCCTCACACAGTCCCGTTTCCGACAACTCCTCAAATTACGTGAGAGAGAGAGAGAGGGGGTGAGAGAGAGAGAGAGAGAGAGAGAGAGAGAGAGGCAGACAGACAGACAGACAGAGAAAGAGAGAGAGAGGAAGAGAGAGCCAGATGGCTGGTGGATAAGAATGAATGATTGAATTAATTATTTTTTATTTCTGAGAGTAATAAAATAAGCAACAATTATTTTTTTCATCCAGCCCCCAAAAGGAGAAACTTGGGAAAAAATGTAAACAAATGAATTGCAAATAGCATAAGACAAAGAGACAGACAGACAGAGACAGAGAGAAAAAGACACAGAGAGACAGAGAGAGAGAGAGAGAGAGAGAGAGAGAGGGAGGAGAGAGAAAGAGGGAGTTAGATGGGTAGTGGATAAGACAAAGAGACAGACGACAGAGACAGAGAGAAAAAGACAGAGAGAGACACAGAGAGAGAGAGAGAGACAGAGGGAGGGAGAGAGAAAGAGAGAGTTAGGTAGTGGATAAGACAAAGAGACAGACGGACAGAGACAGAGACACAGAGAGAGGGAGAGAGAGAGGCAGACAGACAGACATAGAGAAGAGAGAAAGTTTGGATATTGAATAAGAGAGAGAGAAAGAGAGAGAGAGAGAGAGAGAGAGAGAGAGAGAGAGAGAGAGAGAGAGAGCGACTTAAGACAATCCGCGTCACCGTGATGAGCTGAAAGTAGATTATAGCTGTAATTAATATCGACTGGAGTGTGTTCTGTTCATCGTCATTTTTTTTTTTTTTAAATAGTCAGGCTGCTAAGTCACCATTGCACGTCATCATATCACGAACATAGGAGCGGTGAATATCCAACAACATTGCAACATTTACTTTTTGCTATATAACTTGCGTTTGAACATTGCACGTACAGAATTTGCTGAATCCCTTTCCTTTTTTTTATGTCCCTTTCTTCCTCTTTTTCATTGGCATACAAAGGGAGTGTGAAGGTCTCTCCGCCATAACCTGAACACAACTCTTCGGTATGTGTGTCTTTTATACAAATTTGAGAAACAGACAGACAGACAGAGACAGAGAGCGACAGACAGACAGAGAGGAGGGAGGGAGTGGGTGAAGGTTCAGGGGGGAATTGCGAAGCAGAACCCAAATGAACCTGCTAAAAAATAATAAATGAAAAAACAAAAATCTAAAAAGCAACTTCAACAAATAGAGGTTAGCATGTTTCGCAATATCCACACAACCCCCCCTATACCTATCGACGTGCTGAAATCAGACAGCTCTAGTCCATAGCCCGCGGCAACACTGACTGAATCAACAACGGAGAAAAAAAAGAGAGAAAAAAAACTCCAAAAATATATATAAGAATTTTTTTTTTTAAAGTATTTAAAAAAAAAGAAAAAAAGAAACCCATCCTGAATGAAAACTCCGAATAAAAAATTGATTAAACACCTAAGTCGGCAAGAAAAGCCCCCCCCCCCCCCCCCCCCCCTCCCACTGTCCCTGCCTCCCTTTCAATGGCGCTATACCTTAAAAAAAAAAAAAAAAGAAAAAAAAAAGGCAGCGGTAATGATTTGGGCACGCTATGACAGGCCGACTGACGTCGCATTGTTCCCCGGACCTGCCCGCCCTGCCTGTCCACTGCAGGCTCCGCTCGGGAGGGAGGTGCCCCGGGGCACAGCTGGGCCCGCCATAACCGTCATGTTTGTCCGACCGAGGCAGATAATTAAAGGCGGGTGTTTTCCGATAAATAAACCAACATCCATCCACGGCAAACGACCAAAGCTTTCGATTCTCCCCCTTTGACAAGGGGATGTGTGTTGTTGGGGGGGTTGGGGGGGTTGGGGGTTGGGGTGGGGGGGGGGAGGGGGGGGGGGGAGAACGTCACAAAACGTCAGCAAGCCGAATCGGCAAGGTGGAGCTAGCTGTGCTGGCGGTGGCGGCGGCGGCGGCGACATCATCGTCGGTGCAAAAGCGGACAGGGCGGGGTCCCCTGATACTTGTGGTGTCCAAACAAACTAGGTTTTTTTTTTCTTTTCTTTTCTTTAACCCTGCTCGTCTGGTGATGCAGCGGATTGTCCCTACCTACCCCTACCACCTTCCCTCCCTACTCATTCAGGGCTGGGACATCTCAGTAGCGCACCCTGAGAGAGAGAGTGTGTGTGAGAGAGACAGACAGACAGACAGACAGAGACAGAGAGAGAGAGAGGCAGAGACAGAGACAGAGAAACACACAGAGAGACAGAGACAGACAGCGATGTCTGGGGCGCGAAGTGGGGGTGGGGGGTGGACGGGGGGGCAGGAGGGGAGAGGGAGGTGAAAACAAATGGCATCGTGAGAGCCAGGGATTGAGAACAAATAATGAGGACGCTTCGTTATCTCCTTGGAGAAAGCCGCTAGTGGTTTTGGCGGAACTGTATGTATGTAGGTATGTATGTATGTATCTCTCTCTGTGTCTCTCTGTGTATATACATACATACATGCATACATACATACGGACGTATATCTGTGTGTGTGTGTGTGTGTGTGTGTGTGTGTGTGTGTGTGTGTGTGTGCGGAAGAGAGAGAGAGAGAGAGAGAGAGAGAGAGCCAGCGTGGTGCCCAACACAAGAGGCGGATTCATGGCACGTGCAGTACGTTTCATTGTTTGGGGTGCTAGAGCTAGGCCTTTAAATATGCATTATCAGCGCAAGTGACCTGCATGAAATTCAGGGTAAATCACACGTGACAGTTTCTCTCTGTCTGTCTGTCTGTCTGTCTGTCTGTGTGAAATGGAATTCGTTGCTTCTTTTCCCTCGGTCTTTGACTTTGTTGTGGAGTACTATCTGAGAACACACACGCACAAAAATAAACAAATAAATAAATGAATGAATAAGAAATAAAAACAAAAACCACGAGCACATATACTCTCACACAATACATGAAATAGAGAGAAACCCATGAAATAGATGAACGAGCAGAAAAAAAGTGTTCTTAAAAAAAAGCGTTCTAAATAAATATCTTTTTGATTGCATTATTTCATTTTAATGTAAAAGAATGATAATAAAAAAACATCAAGAACAAATTATGGTTTGTTTTGTCCGTTTCAAGTGTTGTTGTAGTTTTGTGTGTGTGTGTGTGTGTGTGTGTGTGTGAGTGTAAGAGGTGTTGTTGTTGTTGTTTCACGAAGAGAACCCCAAAACCCACGCCGATCTCCCGACAGATACATTTACTTTCCCCTCAGACAACAAAACCAAAAACCTGATCGCTGCTGATCCACCCTGAATTGCCGCAGAACCGGGACGTGCCTGCTATCTCAAAACGTATCCGGCAGACTGACAGAAGATCACCAGAAAGCTGCCACTTCCACTCCGCCCTCTGCAGTGTGGCCAGGTCGCGGAGAGGCTCACAAAAGAGCCCTCACAAACATTCCCCCTCTCCTCCCCTCTCTCTGGGTCTGGGTTACGGAAGCTCAGCGTTCGACAGCTCCGGAGACAGCCGAAAGTGACGTGATTTTCTGCTGTTCGGCAGTTTCCGTCAGCGTTGATGGCGAACAAAGCTGGGCGGTAATTGGTTGATCGTGCGAAGGGGAAGGTAATTTTTCTCGAGTTTCTCGCCGAGGTCCACCCTCCTGTTTGTCAGGAGTGGGAGGGGGATGGGGGGTGGGGGGATGGCGGGCGCGTCTGTTGCGGGAACAGCTTGCAATTTGTTCCAGACAATCCCCTCGCCACGTACGATCGTGCCGCAGTCTGGTGGCGGGCCAAGGGGCATTCAGGGAGGCTGACAATGGCCCATTAGGAGCTAATCAAAGCGTGCAGGACAAGCTTTCAAAATTGGTTACACGCCAGAAGCGGGCCTGGTTGGACACAAGTCGGGGGAGGAAAGGGGTGGTGGTGGGGTTGTCTGCTCGGGGGCCTGAGCAAACCAACGGGCCTTTCCCCCTTTCCTTTTGATACAGTTATCATCTTGTGGCAATGTGATAGCCGAACAGATTTGTTTTCAGCTGATTAACTCGCCCCTGACTCGGGTGTCCCTGTGGCGTGTACTTTGCGGGGTGTGGGACTTCGGGAGGTCTGGCTTTTCCGCTGGCTGCATCGCGCGTCCTCTTCAGCGTCAGACTGCCGTCAAATTCAAGTTGCTAAACCGAAGACTGGCGATTAGTGATAGCATTTCATGCACATTTGACTGTGGATTTCTCTGACTGGCACATCCCTCTCCCAACACCCTTGGCCTGATTACACGTGAGCAGTGGACTGGACACAACGTCAACCTAGGCTTTTAATCACTTATCTTTAACACAGTTAAGTAAATCTCCTTGAGAAATCGAAATAAACGACTTCAGTCGATAACAAAGAGAAGACAAAATAAACTCATTCACGCCATTATTACCAGTAGCATGTGCCTTGCAAACACTGGGTTAGTCTTATGGCTGGCAAGGCAAGCAGCTTGCCAACTGGATTTTGAAAAGGATAAACAGCACAGTGATATGAGACCTCATTATAAACCAAACTCACAGTGCCAACTGACTCTTCTGGAATTCCATGACTAAAAACAAATCAGCTGAAACAGTTCGGCTTCCTCGAAAGATAAACAGCGACTGGCAGTTATGATAATGGGAACCACAAGCTGAGGTGAGTTCAGATAATGGATGAATAAAATTAGATTTAACTCACTCAGTACGGCCAGTCCTCTCTTCTCCTCTACATAGACCCCTCGGATGTCCAGTGGGTGTCTGAATGACTCAACCTTTAGCTTCCGTCGTCAGAATTGTGGTATTCTTTGTCAACATTCACCTCTTCAGTATAAGAGCCTTCCGCTTGCAATATTTTGATGGTGGTAATTGGGGTGAAACGCTGTTAACGTCGTCTGTTTCGCCGTTCGTATGGAGAGAGTTAAACAAGAAAGTATGTGTGGGCCAGATTCAACCTCAAAAGAATGAAATGAGAGATAAGTCGCAACTGCGATGTGGCTACGGCTCAGTAAATGGATGTATAGACAGTGGAACGTTTACAAGTCTTAATATCTCTGAGTAAATGCGCTGCGTAATTTAATGACAATTATAATAATCGTTTCCTCCCATTCCAAGAGCAGTGCATTCGACAAGCAGTGTTGCTGCCGTCTGTCCACGGCAATGTCAGTATTCTCAGCTATACATGTTATTAGCAATAAAGGATTGTTTTGTTCTTTCAGGGCACAACACATTCCTATCAATTTATCATAAGCGGTGAGAACAATCTGCCAAAGTCTCGATGACAAAAGTGTGTGTGTGTGTGTGTGTGTGTGAGTAGTAAATGTTTGTTTTATCGAAATTTCAAAAGTGGATTTGGTAGAGAAAAATATATAAGTCAAATGCCTGATAATTATGTTATCAGCTTCTTCAGATTTCGAAGTAGTAATCATAAGCTGGAAATAGAAACAGGGAGACACAAAGGCATACCACGAGAGTTACGATTTTGTAAGGTTTGTAACATGTCTGTGATTGGTGATGAGTTTCATTTTATAATGGAATGTCCCAATTTTGATCAGTTACGAAATAGATATGTTCCTAAAAAATATTTGTCTCCAAAATCGGTTTTTAATTTTTGTAATATGCTCAAAGGAGGCAAAAAAGTCAGTAAGATGATTAGATTTGCAAATGTTGCCTAGTTATACTTTTGGAGTTAAAAGAAATTTGTGTTTTCTCAACTTTATGTGACATTATTGTGTATTTGGAAATGTTTGTTATGGGCACGAAAATGAGTATTTTGCAGTAACCCTCCATACTCCAATAGGAGTGAAAGGATAATTAAAACTTGAAACTTGAAACTTGTGTGCGTGTGTGTGTGTGTGGGTGTGTGTGTGTGTGTGTGTGTGTGTGTGTGTGTGTGTGTGTGTGTGTGTGTGTGTGTGTGTGTTTTAATTTTTTTTGTATTTCATGATGGTAAATTGAATTAGCAACAATTGCTTTTTTACATCAAGTCATCAATGAACATAATCATTTTAAAATATAAAATAAATAAATAAAAATTAAAAAGAAGGCAAAAAAAGAAACAAATAGAAGAAAAAATAGGAGAGAGTGATAAAGAGAGAGAGAGGGGGGGGGAGAAGAAACAAGCAGAAATGTGTGTGTGTGTGTGTGTGTGTGTGTGTGTGTGTGTGTGTGTGTGTGTGTGTGTGTGTTCAAGTGCACAGAATGTTCTTTACTGCTTTATAAAAACAATGTATTGCATGTTAAATATATGCTCTGGCCGAAATATGGCATATTTTTTATTGGAAATAATTCTATGCATACTTTGTTTTTCTTCTGCATTTTTCCTATCAGCGATCGTTTTCTTTGCTCTCAAAATACACATCACATTTTTTCATCGCCTTCCCACCACATGAGAAACATAATTCACAATAATCTGGTTGTTGTTGTTGTTTTGTTTGGTGATGGTGGTATTGTTTCCTTCCCCCCCATAAATCACCTTTAATGAACTTCAAACCTGGAAACAGTTGTTTTTTTTATTATAATGCCAAATTCTTAGCAAAATGGTTCTATTACAAGCCATTAATAGAATGTAATATTGACACATTACTATTCAATACAGAGCCCTAATAAATCTTGTTTTGTAGTTTGCAATTTTGAAAAATCTAACCAAATTGATCATTAAGGCAAGACATCTAAAACAAATTTTTCTTTCTTTCTTTACATCTTAAGAAATACAAGATTTGAATTCTGATGCCTGTGTCAGTAAAGCACATTGAATTTTGTGACAATAGTAATACACCTGCTTGCATACTAAATTGCTTATTTTCTTTTGTTTTCATGATAACATCAAAATATGTTTTTAATGTACTAATGTAGAGACAGATGTATATATGTTTCTGGTACACGGCGAGACACCGAGGCAGAGCTGAAGCAGCAAGGGACCAACTGGACTGGAATGGCCAGAACAGTCCAGGACAGAGTGTGATGGCGAGGGGTCGTCAATGGCCTATGCCCCACCAGGAGCGATGGGCAAAATGAATGAATGAATGAAAATGAACACATATATCAATAGCACTGGTTCATTTCATATGGAGCACTGTAGTGTAGAAATGAAGAATCTTTTTTTCCCTCTCTGCTATTTCTCTTCCTCTCTTCTTCCCTTATTTATATTTAGTTATCTATTTGTCTTTGTCTTTTTACATATTAAAATATGTCCTTTTTCAGATCTATATACACATGAACCTCTAATATGTAGATCTGCTAAGGACATATAGTTAGCGTTCTACTACGTTAATACATAAAATGTTGAATACACAATTGATATATTCATGATGCATATTTACTTGTTATGTAAACGTCTTCTGTATTCGTGTGAAAAATGTAAACGAAAAAAAAAAAAAAAAAAAAAATAGTTTGAAAAAACAACAACAACAACAACCCCCTAGAACATTCAAACTTTCAGACTTGTTTCCGTTTGACAGACGCCACACAGCGCTGCCAGTGTTTCTCCACATGAAGGAGGGAGGAGCAGGGTGGCTTTCTTGCTTTTCTTTTTCCTCCCCCATTCCATCACTCATGAGTCAACAGGTCAACATAAACTGCATATGCTTACAGTGACAACTGAGTGTGTACTGGTCATTGTCGACCTGACGAGCAATCCCGTTGATTAACTTAACGTGGTGAGAAATTAAATGATGTATGAATTGCCATGAAAAAAATGTTTGTATGAAAAAAAAGAAGAAATAAAATGTTTTAATTGTTAAGAAATTTTTTTTTTTTATTAGGAACGATAACATTCAGTAACTATCCATACATATATATATATATATATATATATATATAGATAGATAGATAGATAGATAGATATAGATAGATATATATATAAGGCTTTATCCTTTTCTTTTCCCCCCTTCTTCTGCATATATATATATATATATATATATATATATATATATATATATATATATATATATATATATATATCAGACAGAAAAGGCTGTATCCTTTCCATATTTTCCCCCTTCTTCTCCTTCTTTTGTTTGTTTCTTTGTGTGTGTGTGTGTGTGTGTGTGTGTGTGATGACAAATCACGGGTTCAGAAAATAAGCCGACCGGAAAGAGACAAGAGGGAGTTCCAAGACGACAGTCAATTTCCATTTCAGCACTTGCAGGCGACAGTAATTGGCCAGCAACACACACAGCTGACTGACAGGTAAGTGACACAAGCACCACACTTTCAACACCTCGCTCACCTATTACTTCCTTTCGTGCCAGGCACCAGAAGAGATTATCGACACTTTTTTTTATTTTATCAAAACGCAGAGGGACGGTGGCGAAGAAGAAGAAAGAAAGAAAAAAAGAAAGAGAGAAAGGTGGTGCTGATTAGTGTAGGACTGCCGTGTGTTGGGGAAACTCGGGACAAGGTTTTAATCACCCGGCTAATTGCGCTGAGGATGGTTCCGAGAGCCACAAAGAAACCGAATGCCTTTCATGGGTTATGTCGATACTCCCTGACAGCCTGACACTGCCCCGGCCTGGCCTGCCGCCATATATAGCACAGCTTCTCTCTCTCTCTCTCTCTCTCTCTCTCTCTCCCCTTCACATCTCAACGCTTGTAATTGTTTTGAGCCAACTTATTTCAGTTATCAGACTTTTGGAAAAAAAAAAAAAGTGTTCTATCTATTGACGTTCTTCGCCAAGGAATGTAATTTACCGAAGAAGCCGACCATAATATATATATATATATATATATATATATATATATATATATATATATATATATAAATGATTACATTTTGTTTTTACAGGTTTCGACACAATATTTTTTTCTTCTCATTTTTTAATCTCAAAGAAAACCATACATGTGTGTGTGTGTGTGTGTGTGTGTGTGTGTGTTCTGGTTCACGGTGGTACTATTTATTTTTAGATCCCGAGCCCTTCAAATATAAGCTTTTTTTTATCATGAAATTTTATGGATTTCTTCTTATTACCTGCTTAACAAGGTACACAACCTCCCTCCCCCACCCCCACAAACCTGGAGAAGAAAACTGCGAAAAGCCATATCCCAGCTTGACAACCGATCGTAAAGCATTAAGTTGACTTCGTCTGGCATTTAGAAGACGATCACACCCAACACGTCTTTTCTGCAGTTGCTGGAGCGTGGAGAGGCGGGGGGATGTGTGTGTGCGGGAGAGGGGGGGGGGGGGCGGGGGAACCGGGGGGGGGGGGGGGGGGGAGAAAGTGCACGCGGTCTCCAGATCCAGAACTACCTCCCCTTCACCCTCCCACCCCGTTTAATTCCTCCTCCTCCGTGTTCAGAGAAAATTGGGGCTCTTGCAGTCTCATTGATTTGTGCCTTTGGGTGTGGTGGGCGAGAATCTCGGAGAGAAACAAGTTAGAAAGTTTGTGCCATCAATCCACATAATCACGGGCTGGTTTTCCAGACTTTTGTCTGATAATTAGCTATCGATGTGTCCGCTCCACAATGCCCCCCCCCCCCACCCTCCCTTCCTCTCCCCCCCCCCCCCCCCCCCTCCTTCACTTTGCTTGGAAGCACGTCATCAAAATCACAGGCCGGCCTCATCACGCTTGTTTGATTTAAAGATTTTGTCCTTCGTTGCCAGTCATCCGTTTCTTTGGCGCGGTTCTGACTGATCTTTGTGTTCTGTCCTGTTTCTCCATGCACCTCTTGCAGCCGCGCTTTGCCTTGTGTAGAAAAAAACAACACAAACAATCATTGGGAGAAAATGGGTTTGTCTATAAATAAGCACCGCCAGTGTCTTTACGTCACGATGGCTCCGTTCTGTTTGAGGACAAAAATCTTCAATAGCGTGTTTCTTTTTTCTTTCTCCACGATACAAGATGTCAACGGTTTTCCTTCGATTCTTTTTTTTTTTTCCTGGGTGCTATCATTTCCACCTCTCTGTGTGAAGTCTTGAATAGATGTTTTTTGTTTTTTTCTTTCTTTTTTTTTCTCTTTTTTTCGTATTCTTATTTCGCAAAACTAAAAATGTCACATACCAATTCAGAATGTCTAGCGACAAATAATATTATGTTGTATGTTTGCTACATTGACAGAATGTTACTGTTCTGAAGATTCTGTTCGAATTTCTTTCCTTTGACATTTGTGCAGATTCTTACAGCTCTGAAATTTTGTTTGTTGACTGGGCATATTGTCGTTTTTGTTGTTTGCACAAGTGTTCTTTCATGGGCAAAAAAACAACAACAACAAATCTCTCTAGTTTGGAAAGTGTGAGTCAGCAGCTGTTCTTTTTAGACGCAAGTACACACGCAGATTCACACACGCGCGCGGGTACGCACAGAGAGAGAGAGAGACAGACAGACACACACACACACACACACACACACACACACACACACACACAGAGAGAGAGAGAGAGAGAGAGAGAGAGAGAGAGAGAGAGAGAGAAAGAGACAGCATAAAACAAAACTCTGCTGTTTTTCTGCTCATCATCTCTGTGCATGCCCGCCTCCCGTCACTCTCTTCAGGCAGCAACTAACAGATCAGCAACATAAAAAACAAGAGAGGCAAGGCCTTCAAGACTCACTTGTGATACATTTTTTTTTTAAATCCAAGCTTTTTATGTATTGAGTATAATTTCAAAATGTAATGTTTAAGATGAGAAAGATCAGTTTAAAGCAAATTAACTCCCCTAGCATTAATTACAGAGTAATTTCCCTTTTTTTTACTATCTGCACCAAAACGTTTGCAAAATAAATAAAACTTCCATGCTTAGCAAAAGAAGTTCCTGTTTGAACAAAAAATGATAATAATGACTGCTCTTGTTGTTGTGTCAGAATATCAGATCAAAGTGCCACGTTTACACAAGTGAGTCAATAAAATGAAAAAAAAAAAAAAAAATAAAATAAAATAATGATGATAATAATAGTAGTAGTAGTAATGATGATGATGATGATAATAATCATTATCATGATAATGATCATAATAATAATAATAAATATATCGTAAAACAAAATCAAATCAAATCAAAATGAATAGATAAACAATTAACAGATAATAATAATACTAAAAATTAAAAAAAAAAAAAAACCACCCCAAGAGACGCAGGCACCAAAAAGCAAGGCCACAGGGGTACTCACCATCTTTGTTCATGCCAGCCTCCAGGCACTTCTTCAGGCGGCAGGCCCGGCACTGGTTCCGGTGAGTCTTGTCCACCGGGCAGCCCCCCTGGCCCCGGGACTTGCAGATGTACTGACGGTTCCGGCGGATGGACCGCTGTGGGTTGGAAAAAAACAACAACAGCACGTGCGGTTCAGTTCCAGACTGGTCATGTCTGTCACTCTGTATTGTATTGTGTCGTGTCGTGTCGTGTCGTTTCGTGTCGCGTCTTATCGTATCATGTCGTGTCGTGTCGTTTCGTGTCGTGTCGTGTCGTTTCGTGTCGCGTCTTATCGTATCATGTCGTGTCGTGTCTTGTAGTGTCGTTTCGTGTCGCGTCTTATCGTATCATGTCGTGTCGTGTCTTGTAGTGTCATTTCGTGTCGTGTCGTGTCGTGTCGTGTCGCGTCTTATCGTATCATGTCGTGTCGTGTCGTGTCTTGTCGTGTCGTGTCGTGTCGTGTCGTGTCGTGTCGTTTCGTGTCGCGTCTTATCGTATCATGTCGTGTCGTGTCTTGTAGTGTCGTTTCGTGTCGCGTCTTATCGTATCATGTCGTGTCGTGTCTTGTAGTGTCGTGTCGTGTCGTGTCTTGTAGTGTCGTGTCGTGTCTTGTAGTGTCGTGTCATGTCGTGTCGTGTTTTGTGGTGTCGTGTCTTGTCTTGTAGTGTCGTCTTGCGTTTTTCGTTACAGCTGATTTCTGAGTGTGAAACTCGGGGTGCTCTCCCCCTAGGGAAGGAGCACATCACCACAGAACAACGTAACCTTTTCTTTTTCTCTCTCTTTTTTTCTGCCTCGCTGTGTATTTGTTTTCACTATTTAAAATGGGTTTGTTTTCTTCTCTACACAGTTTTGCCAGGGACAACCCTTTTGTTGCACTGAGTTATTTTACTGTCGCTAAGTGCATGCTGTTAGTGATGAGGTCTTTTTGCGCTGAGCTATTTTACTGTCGCTAAGTGCATGCTGTTAGTGATGAGGTCTTTTGGCACTGAGCTATTTTACTGTCGCTAAGTGCATGCTGTTAGTGATGAGGTCTTGTTGCACTGAGCTATTTTACTGTCGCTAAGTGCATACTGTTAGTGATGAGGTCTTTTTGCACTGAGCTATTTTACTGTCGCTAAGTGCATGCTGTTAGTGATGAGGTCTTGTTGCACTGAGCTATTTTACTGTCGCTAAGTGCATGCTGTTAGTGATGAGGTCTTTTGGCACTGAGCTATTTTACTGTCGCTAAGTGCATGCTGTTAGTGATGAGGTCTTGTTGCACTGAGTTATTTTACTGTCGCTAAGTGCATACTGTTAGTGATGAGGTCTTTTTGCACTGAGCTATTTTACTGTCGCTAAGTACATGCTGTTAGTGATGAGGTCTTGTTGCACTGAGCTATTTTACTGTCGCTAAGTGCATGCTGTTAGTGATGAGGTCTTTTTGCACTGAGCTATTTTACTGTCGCTAAGTGCATGCTGTTAGTGATGAGGTCTTTTTGCACTGAGCTATTTTACTGTCGCTAAGTGCATGCTGTTAGTGATGAGGTCTTGTTGCACTGAGTTATTTTACTTGCGCTAAGTGCATGCTGTTAGTGATGAGGTCTTGTTGCACTGAGTTATTTTACTGTCGCTAAGTGCATGCTGTTAGTGATGAGGTCTTTTTGCACTGAGCTATTTTACTTGCGCTAAGTGCATGCTGTTAGTGATGAGGTCTTGTTGCACTGTTATTTTACTGTCGCTAAGTGCATGGTGATGAGGTCTTTTTGTTATCTTGTTTCCTTGTTTTTTTGTTTGGGGGATTTTTTGTTTGTTTGTTTGCTTGCTTGTTTTTTGTTGTTGTTTTTTAACAAGAAGCAAGTATGATAAGCTTATTTGTTGGTATGGAAGTATCAAAATATGTTTTAAAAAGGCATACAATTCAAGCCACTGGTATGGGGCGCTTTCTATCATCTTACATTAAAGGCCTACGTATGTAAAACGTAGAGCGAAAGAAACTAATGTTGAAACTCACCGAAACTGTGCGATTTTCTGATGTACCACTTATCTATCTGTATACCAGCCGATGGGGAACATTAAACACAGTGTTGTGAAGGCATTCCTCGCCGTTTCTTTCACACATGTAAACTACTGGCAGTAGACTGAGAAACATGCACGATCTGACGGCCTTAATGCTCTGTTCGATTCTAGTGTTATAGATCCTGCAGCCACAAAAACCATAATACACCTTTTCAAAATTATGTGAGCAAAAAAAAGAAAAAAGCAAAACAAAAAAAAAAAAAAAAGTGTCATAATGCAGCTAAAAACTGTTTCAGATCATAGCCATGTCATATTTGGTTTATTCAAAATGAACAAACGGAACACATATCTCGCATATCTTCAGCTTATCAGATGGTTTGAAACGGTTTTATTATTATTATTATTATTTTAATTGTTATATTTTTTTTTTATTTTTTTTATTTATTATTTTTTTTCTCAAGGCCTGACAAAGCGCGTTGGGTTACGCTGCTGGTCAGGCATCTGCTTGGCAGATGTGGTGTAGCGTATATGGATTTGTCCGAACGCAGTGACGCCTCCTTGAGCTACTGAAACTGAAACTGAAATGGTTGCAACTTTTTCGGAAGTACTCTGCTCGTCTTTTGTATTCATTCATTTATTAATTCATTTTCTAAAATTTATTTATAAATAATTCATTTTTTATTTATTCATTTATTTATCCATTTGTTTGTTTGTCTGTTTATTTGTTTGTTTGTTTACTGACTGACTGACTTACTTACTTAGTTAATCACTTAGTTACTTAGGTAGATAGTTATTCTTTCGTTTGTTTATCTATTCGTTCATTTGTTGCACTGGGATAACTTCAGTGTAATTTCGATGATAATGATCAACCCCCACGTCGCTCGTTCCGAACCCCCCACCCCCACACAGACACGCCCCGTGCCCGTTCTGTTGCCACCAGTCCGCCTAGGGGGGTTGGGGGGTCAGGGGGGGGGGGGGAGGTTACTAACGGCAGGTCATCAATACAAGCCGTTCACCGTGTTAGGAATTAGCTGATGGAATTACTACCGATTAAAACAACGCCGCTCGTGCAGAACTTACCACTGGGGTCCCGGGCCCTCAGTCCTACGGGGTGTATCGACACTAAACACATCAAACGTGTGACTCCCCCGCCGTGTGCTCGTTCATGAACCCACAAGATAGACTGAAGCCCCCACCCCCGCCCTCCACACACACACACACACACACACACACACACACACACTCCTGTACCGTAAAAACGGTAGCAAGCACTCTGTATGGGGCCTATCAATGTACATACAGGCAGCAGCTGACACAACAACAATAATCAATTAAACATCGCCAAAAGCCTATTGACTGTCACAGCTTTCGTTTCCACGGTCTATTCCCCCCCCTTTTTTTTTCCGCTCCAGCGGCTTCCGGTTTCTAAAAAGTCTGCGTTATGGTGTCCGTGATGAAACAAGTTAAATCCTTCCTGAATAAGGGTAATCATCTAAATGTCGTTATGAATATCACTGGAGTGTATTTGTATTATAATATATATATATATATATATATATATATATATATATATATATATATATATATATATATTACAAACCACATCACAGTGCAATGTAATTTACACGTCAAGGTCATAACGAACTTAGCTGCTTTTGTTGACACGATTAATCCTTTCGACAGTGTTTCAAAAGGACAAAAGTGCGTTTTGTTTTGTTTTACTTTTAAAGTTCTATTTTGTTTTCCGTTTTCGGCCAGCTCAGCACGTGAAGTGCAGTTAACAATTGTGGCCACTTTTTTGTCACACACACACACACACACACACACGCTCAAAACAAACAAAAATCTCTCTCTCTCTCTCAGTCTCTTTCTGCACTTGGGTTACGCTGCTAGTCAGGCATCTGCTTGGCAGATGTGGTGTAGCGTATATGGATTTGTCCGAACGCAGTGACGCCTCCTTGAGCTACTGATACTGATATTACAGGAGTCTCAATGCCCCAACATCAGAAGAACAGCACACACAGACAAAAAAAAAAAAAAGGATGAATCGTATAATGCGCGGATGGATCCGGTCTACCCGGTAAATAATCCCCCACCAACACGGCAGTGTTCACCCAAGGCACTGAGCACTGATGACGCATAGCCAAGCGGGTTGCCGGGCTGGGAGGCCCTTAAATCTGTTTTCAATGGCTTGATATACACGACAGGGCCCTGCTGGAGAAGCTATCTACAGAACCAATGGCGCTAAAGTATCTGCGCTCCGCCCTCGGCGAGGCCTCGCTGTCTTCGCTCGTTCCGATAACCCGCACAAAAGGTAGAAAAGCCAGGTTTGATCCTAGCCTCCACCAGCGCATCTCGACGTCAGAATGCCTTTTTCTGCTGTTTATATTTCTCATTTCTTTCTTCCTTTCTTTTAAAACACATTATCTCTCTCTGTTTCTTGGTCTCGGTCTCTGTCTCTCTCTATGCTCTATTCAGCCAGTCATCTGGCAGTCTGTACAAAGGAACGGGTGTGGCTGAACTAACCTGGTTCTCTCCGTTGTCAGACAGAATGTCCCGCGATTTATATTTATCCATTCATTTATTTATCTATTATATATATATATATATATATATATATATATATATATATATATATATATATATCTAATCATTTATTTATGTATTTATTTATTTACTTATTTATTTATTTCATCTCTCTGTGTGTGTGTGTGTGTGTGTGTGTGTGTGTGTGTGTGTGTGTTGCTCTGTAATTCTCTTACCGTCTTCTGATCCTTTTTTTATCTCTCTCGCTCTCTTCCAACAACGTTTTTTTAAGCGGAGCTTATCTCTAATCCTTTAGATTCAGTCATCCAAAGGACTTCGGGGAAAAAAACAAGTTTTAAGAGACAGAGGGTTAGATAGACACACAAATGGAGCGAGCGAGAAACATCACACACACACACACACACACACACACACACACACACACACACACACACACACACACACACACACACAGATACGGAGAGAAAAACAAAAAGGAGGACGGACGGGGGTGGAGGTGGGTGTCAGATCGAATCTTCACATGGCGTTTCGTTGTGTCTCGTTATCAGTCGAGGCGTCCTTTGAATCTCTGCTCTGACCTGCCCGGCTTGATAGCTTGATCCACATTGTGGTTCGTCCGTCGGGATCGACGAGGACCATCTAGTCATCCTGGGGGTGGGTGGGGTGGGCTCTGTGGGTGCGCAGATGACTGGTCAGACTTGGGATGAAGGATGATTGATGACCTGCGCGATGACTTTGTTTATAGTGAGGAGGAGTTGCGCACCGTCGACCTCACTATCTTGTCCGAGACCGTCTGTATCAAGTGATGGAAACGGATGCAGTGGATGACCAGGATGTCCTATGTGCCTCATCCTGCCCTCAACACTCCACAGTGCTCTGCTGCAACCACCTTGCTCTCCGTTGAACCATGAAGATTTCTTCCGCAGAGTCCGCCGGATCCAGTCTTCACATGCTTGTGTAGACAAGCCCTAACTCACCGACGGTTTGAGACCTGTCCGCTTTGCCCGGGGGTTGGGCGCTGCCGCATGCTAGCAGCTTCTAGGACCCATAGGTGAGAGCTGGGTGCCGGTGGGGACCAATAGAGGACGAACCACTCCCGGAAGAGCGTGACAAACCCCCCCTCTAGAGGTACTACCCCTCCCGTGCACCCCCCTAACCCCCACATGATCCACACTAGGGTGTAGGTAAATGGGAAGCGGACATGAGAGCGACGTCTCCGACAACAGGTTCCGTTCAGCACCATGGCTGATGGTTGCACAAACGGCCTGAGCACAGTTAAGTTCGTTTTGCTTGGCGAATTCTCCCAAAGTCTCCTAACTCAGTAGTCTTAGGACTATTTTTCCTAACAACGCAATGCAAACTTAACGTTGCTAAGATCGCTTTGAGCAACCCAGCCCAGAGGTAGTGAAGACCATTTATCTATTTATTTATTATTATTTATTCATTCTTTTTTTTCCTATTTTATTTTCATGGGAAAGGGAATAAACACACCATAGCCTGTTTTCGTTCTGGCATCATAACAGGGAATCTACATAAGAAAAGGATGGGAAAGTAAATACATATAAACCGTGCGGCGAAGAACAACAGCAACGACAACACCGACAACAAAGATGGATGGTTTGAGGGTCAGACCAGCGCAGGACACTGGCTGTCGGAAGTTTTCACATATTGACAGCACAACAGGAGACCACGCCAAATATGGTGCATGGTCAAACCATTGTTTTGTTCACAAGCTCACGTGATATCGATTATTTATCATAATCAATATTCAACGATCGATCGACTCGTATGATTTTCGTCTTTGTACAGAAGATCGTAGGGAAAGGTCATGTCATTAAATAAGGTACTGAGATACTAGGATTTTTTTTCTTGTTCAGAACAACAATAATGTCAGTTTTTTACTTTGTCGTGTTGAATATTGCGCGTGTATTAACTATAAAAAAGAAGAAGTTAATATTGGAAAACAACATCCCCATTTTTCATGTAACAAAACATTAAAAAAAGATTTCCGTTTCACATTTAAAAGATCGCTGACATCAAATTCAAACGATGCATTATTTTCTAATTGCCTGTATTGCAGCCCTTTTGATCAAAATGCCTGGTTCTTTTCATGTCATAACTTTCACAATCCCCACCCCTACATTCAGCATGTATAAAAAAACACACCAAAGGTTGGTGTATTTGTATTTATGTCTTATATATATCTAGGTATGCATAGGTATACATACAGCAAAACAGGAAACTTCGTTGCATTCGATTTTTTTTTAATCCCAAAAGAATATCAACTTCGAAAATACTGATCTTACTCGCCAGTTCAGTGCAATGTTGATTATAAACTAATTAAAAACAAACGAAAACCTCGGTCTGTGTCATCCATGTCCAAGTGACAGCAGACATAATCAACTAACCATTGCACGTCAGTTCTTTTGATGAAAATTAATAGCCACCTACCCCCATCCCCGAGAGAAGATCACAGCATGCTAACAGTACAACTACTGTGATTAGAAGTGGTCCACGTAATGCACGATGTTGTTTACCTTTTCAGATTCGAGTATCACAATTAAACTTAAACACACACACTCTCTCTCTCTCTCTCTCTCTCTCTCTCTCTCTTCTCAATCATTCTTCTTTTTTTTCTTATTGTTTTTATTTTCAAAAAAAAAAAAAAAAAAAAATAACACCACAAAACTAACTACCATTGTGCACGTACGATCTTGTCCCAACCGAAACTGTTCTAAATAAACTCGTTGTCCCACACAGCCACGGGAGGTGTGCTTCAATCCACCCACTATCTGCATCAGGAGTGGGAGTCGAGTTTGCTGATCTTGTAATCCACCCGACCCCCACCACCCCTGTTGTCCTTTGCCGGGTCCATGGCGACACGCCCATAAATCCACCCCACTGTCCGAAACTGATCGACGTTCCTTTCAACAGTTTGCGGTCAGAGATCACTGTCTGCAAACATGTACCTTTCATAATGCCTTGCCTCTCTCTCACCGCTTGCTTTTCACACACAGTGAGTGTAGCAGTCTGTTCGTTCTTGAAAACCAAACTGGTGGGAAATCATTGCTGTTTCATCCGTACTCTATTTCATCACTGCAACTACAAGATTATTTACATCAGGACTTTCAGCAGAGCATTCAAATAATCTTCTTTGTTATACATGCTGTGTGTGTGTGTGTGTGTGTGTGTGTGTGTGTGTGTGTGTGTTCCATTCAATACCCATGTTTTATTGTACTAACGCAACGTGTGTCTTCGGACTACCGATATGTGTATAGCGTAGCAGTGTGTGTGTTTACCTCACCTGCATGTGTTGGAGCTCATGTACGTTTATATGTATTTGACTGTGCTTTCATATCTGTGAAACTGCATGTTTGGTGCATATCTGTTATGCATGTGTGGGTGTATGTGTGAATGTGTGTCTTCATGTTTTACATTTATTTGCTTATTTATCATCATTGTTGTCTTATTTATTTATTCATTTATTTATTTATTATTATTGTTATTTTATTATTATTATTACCATTACTACTACCTTTTTATATTATAATTATTATTTATTTATTTATTAATTTATTTATCTATGTAAGCTTATCTATTATTTATTCACCTTTTTTTTCTCAAGGCCTGACTAAGCGCGTTGGGTTACGCTGCTGGTCAGGCATCTGCTTGGCAGATGTGGTGTAGCGTATATGGATTTGTCCGAACGCAGTGACGCCTCCTTGAGCTACTGAAACTGAAACTGAATCTGCATGCTGACGTCTCTCTACAGGAGACATATCACAACAATACTGAATTCTTCAGCGCTGAGACATGTCACAATAGTTCTGAATTCTTTTACGCTGTATGTATTTGCATTGCTCATGTGTGAGTGTGTCCGTGTTCGTGCAAGTATTTTTAGTGGATTGGGATAAAAAGGTAAAGAAGAAGTAAAGAAAAAAGACACGGTGGATAGAAGGAAAACAAAGGAAGTCAGTATCGTCTGGTCCTCAACAGGTCAGCCATGTGCCATTCTATTTTCTCCTACAGGATTTCACGTGACTGGTGTAAATGTGTAAACAGTAATACCATTACCAATATCAATATCATTTCAGATTTAGAAGAATTCGTAAAGGAGAAAGAGAGAAAGAAGAAGGAAGTGTAAATGTGTAAACAATCATACCATTACCAATATCAATATCATTTCCGATTAAGAAGAATTCGTAAAAGAGAAAGAGAGAAAGAAGATGAAAAGTAAATGTGTAAACAATAATACC
Organism: Babylonia areolata; assembly: GCF_041734735.1. NCBI lineage: Eukaryota > Metazoa > Mollusca > Gastropoda > Neogastropoda > Buccinidae > Babylonia > Babylonia areolata. Next base: position 3,341,325 of record NC_134881.1, on the reverse strand, counting down.
ATTACCAATATCAATATCATATCAGATCAAGAAGAATCCGCAAAAGAGAAAGAGAGAAAGAAGAAGAAGAAGAAGAAGATAATGCTGTGACGTCATCTAAACAGATAAAAATTACTGATTCGGTTATGTTTTCTGTCATTCACATAAGTGAACATCCAACACGAGACAAAGATATGCTCCAGCCATCTGTAGCATTTTCCTTGAACACAGACTATGAAGGAGAGAACTGTCCCTTGTTTGATTTAACAACACAATCAATGCTGGCATTAACAACAGCAGTAGCAGCAGTAATAATAATGAAGACAAAAACAACAAATAGGGGGTAAAACTGATAATTTCCAGGTCCAAGAAATAACCAGCTTATTTGTATACGTTCGTCTTCTCTCTCTCTCTCTCTCTGTATGCTTGCGCGCGCGCGCGCGCGCGCGCGCGCGCGCGCGCGCGTGTGTGTGTGTGTGTGTGTGAGTGTGTGTAAAATCAGATGTGAAGATTTTTTATGGGACCATGTGATTCAAACCATTAGCGTTTACTTGGCTCCTGGGGTATATGCAAAACGTATCGATGATGAAAAACTTTGTTGGCAATTTAATTATCATAGTTAGTTGCTTAGTTTACTGGCTGTTTAATCAGCAAGGTAGTTAGTGAGCAATTCATTAGTTAACTATAACTGACTTGTGAGTTGTTTAATTGGCTACTTTGTTACTTTCTTGTATTTATTCATAAACATTAACATTCATAACAAACGATAGTTGTATTTTCATGTTTTGTTAAAACGCCGAGTATAGTTAGGCACCATAATCAATCATTTGTTTTGTTATGTGTTTTGATAGTTCTCTTGTTCGTTCGCTGATTACTTTCACTTACTTTCTACGCACCCCCCCCCCCCCCCCCAAAAAAAAGTCGTTTAATTAGCTACCAAGTTATGAGCACACCCGCACGCACATATACAAACGCACTTTGTTTTGGAGTGGGGGTGGGGGTGGGGGTTGGGAGGAACGGGACCAAAGGAAGAGTTAAAGAGAGAGGGGTGATTTCCGCTTAAATATTTGACCCAAATCCTGACCCTGGCTTGAACACATCAAGAGAGAGAGAGAGAGTGTGTGTGTGTGTGTGTGCGTTGGCGGGGTGGGGGAGGAGAGGAGGGGGACGGGCGAAAAAAAAAGTTATCTCCCACCCCCACCCTCACCCTGACCCCCAGCACCCACCGCGTTGCACCACTGGTGGCCAGACCCCTGTGTAACATAACAGGAAGAGTGTGGCCCGCCAATGTCCACAGCCGTTCTCACTCCCTCACCCCCACCACCAATACTCGCCTCGCCTCGCCCCCCAACCCCCCCCCCCCCACGCCCCCCCCCCCCCCCCCCCTTTCTCCAAGCCAAGCCGAGAGGCGAACAAACTTGACTTCTTGCCCTCTTTCTCCTATTTATCCCCTCAGCCACCCCCGCAACTGACCCCGTCACACATACTCCTCACACCACCCTTCCCGTACACACTCTCACCCCTACTAATCCCCCCCCCCACCACCCTCCCCACCCCCCACACACCCTTGCTCTGAGACAATACCCCCTCCTCAACCCCATCAGCTCACCCCCCCCCCCCCCCCCCATAAAAAAGAGCAAAAAGCAAAAACAAACAAACAAAAAAGACTACAAAACTATACCTCCCCCCTCCCCCTCCCCTTCACACACATACTGCTCCCAACCCCCTCCTCTCTCTGTCTCGTTTTGTGTGTGTGTGTGTGTGTGTGTGTGTGTGTGTGTGTGTGTGTGTGTGTGTGTGTGTCTATCTCTCTTCTAATCATTGAAAAAGAACATTTTGAGTTCTGAGTGCTCCCTCTCTCTCTCTCTCTCTCTCTCTCTCTCTCTCCGTGTCTTTAAGTTCAGTTATGAAGCATAGATTTTTATTAGATGTGGTGTGTGGCCGAATGGTGGGTGATTCGTAGGTGGCCACTGCAACACAAAAGGGCCCAGTCCTGCCCTGTCCTGTCTTGCCCTGCCATGTCCTGTCCTGTCCTGCCCTGTCCTGCATGCCCTGCCCTGCCTGCCCTGCCCTGTCCTGTACTGCCCTGTCCTGCCTGCCCTGTCCTGTCCTGCATGCCCTGCATGCCTGTCCTGTCCTGCATGCCCTGCCCTGCATGCCCTCCCCTGTCCTGTCCTGCATGCCCTGTCCTGCCTGCCCTCTCCTGCCCTGCCCTGCCCTGTCCTGCATGCCCTGTCCTGCCTGCCCTCTCCTGCCCTGCCCTGCCCTGTCCTGCATGCCCTGTCCTGCCTGCCCTCTCCTGCCCTGCCCTGCCCTGTCCTGCATGCCCTGTCCTGCCTGCCCTCTCCTGCCCTGCCCTGCCCTGTCCTGCATGCCCTGTCCTGCCTGCCCTCTCCTGCCCTGCCCTGTCCTGTCCTGAATGCCCTGTCCTGCCTGCCCTCTCCTGCCCTGCCCTGTCCTGTCCTGTCCTGCATGCTCTGCCCTGCCCTGTGTCGTTGGACCTTGTCGGAGTGTGCTGAGAGAAGGCCTGACAAAGCGCTTTGGGTTACGCTGCTGGTCAGGCATCTGCTTGGCAGATGTGGTGTAGCGTATATGGATTTGTCCGAACGCAGTGACGCCTCCTTGAGCTACTGAAACTGAAACTGAAACTGAGAGAAGGGAACAGAAGCTGTGCCGGGGGAGGGGGACGGGGAAGGGGGTCTGGGGGTGGGGTGGGGCGGGGGGCGGGAGGGGATGTTTACCCTAAGGCTTGTGGTCGTCACTTGGGGCCCTTATCGGGAAGCCTGCCTTGGACACCCTTCACTTTTGCAGTCTTCCCTCTCTCTCTCTCTCCCTCCTTCTCTCTCTCTCTCTCCCTCTCTCTCTCTCTCTTTCACACCAACCCCTTACCTCCCCCTCCACCCCACCGCCCCCCCCCCTCCCCAACCCCAAGAGCGGACGTTGAGGATTACGCCGAGAACAGAAACAAAAAGTGGCACTGAGATATTCTGTTAAAGGGACTGAAGGTGTTGGGGGTGGGGGCATGGGGGGGGGGGGGGGGTAGTAGAGAAGTGCCGGGGGTGTGGGGCACAGAGGGGACGGCAAAAGATGGTGTTGTGAAAAAAGACCCCCCCCCCCACACACACACACAGAGAGAGAGAGAGAGAGAGATACACACACAGACACACACAAACACACACAGAGTGAGAGAGAGAGAGAGAGAGAGAGAGAGAGAGAGAGAGATACACACACAGACACACACACAGACACACAGAGAGTGAGAGAGAGAGAGAGATACACACAGACACACACACAGACACACAGAGAGTGAGAGAGAGAGAGACACACACAGACACAGACACACACACACACACACACAGAGTGAGAGTGAGAGAGAGATACACACACAGACACACACACACACACAGAGTGAGAGAGAGAGATACACACAGACACACACTGAGACACACACCCACAGAGTGAGATATATATATATATATATATATATATATATATATACAGACACACACACACACTGAGTGTGAGAGAGAGAGAGAGAGAGAGAGAGAGAGAGAGAGAGATACACACAGACACACACACAGACACACACACAGACACAGTGAGAGAGATACACACACACACACACACACACACACACACACACACACACACACACACACACAGTGAGAGAGAGAGAGAGAGAGAGATACACACACAGACACACACACAGACACACACACACACAGTGAGAGAGAGAGAGAGATACACACACAGACACACACAGAGACATAGACACAGACACAGACACACACACAGGCACGATACTACAAACAAAGACAGGATATGCCGTCAGAGGTATCCCATGATTCCGTGCATGGACACAGCTGCTGAGAGAGTCTACATCTGTCCACAAAATGAAATAGTTGGCAAAAATCAGCAAAGCGGTAAACTTGTCATAAGAGGAAGAGTAATCCTTTCAGTGAAAAGGAAGAGTGTATTAACATGAACTGTCGAAAATAGTCCATCACGCAACACCATTAAACACTGCTGTTTCGGACATTTTCCTCAGCAGTATTTCCCACACAAATCACTTCCTACTTGTTTCTTCTTCTTCTTCTTCTGCGTTCGTGGGCTGCAACTCCCACGTTCACTCGTATGAACACGAGTGGGCTTTTACGTGTATGACCGTTTTTACTCCGCCGTGTAGGCAGCCATTCTCCGTTTTCGGGAGTGTGCATGCTGGGTATGTTGTTTCCATAACCCACCGAACGCTGACATGGATTACAGGATCTTTAACGTGCGTATTTGCTCTTCTGCTTGCGTATACACACGAAGGGGGTTCAGGCACTAGCAGGTCTGCACATATGTTGACCTGGGAGATCGGAAAAATCTCCACCCTTTACCCACCAGGCGCCGTTACCGAGATTCGAACCCGGGACCCTCAGATTGAAAGTCCAACGCTTTAACAACTCGGCTATTGCGCCCGTCTCTACTTGTATCTAAACTGTATGATAAACATGTCTTCGGAGTGTTTCACTGAAACAGAATCTTACCAGATATATATATATATATATATACTTTTCGTTTCAGAAGTGAACGGGTTCCCGAGCCTTCCATTGGGTTTAAAAAAAAACGTTATTCAGAGACATAATTAACTGTCCACAGACACACACAGACACAAAACAGTGGAAAAGCAAACAGCGGAACAACAAACTGATAGCTTACACAGTGCTCAGATCTTCCCAGCGTACGTTGTTTTAGTTGTTATACCCAAATCCTCACGACTACTCAGCCTGCTTGTTCCACACTGATTGCCCTCTCACCCGGTGCGCCATCTTTGTTTGTACACTACGCATGCGCCAGTTATCACTTTACTTCAGTCATGTGATATACAGTACAGTAATCCTGTCTGTTGTTGATTGTTATTTGTTTGTTTTGTTGTTGTTGTTTTTTGGGTGGGTTTGTTTGTTTGTTTGTTTGTTTGTTTTTGTTTTGATAATCATATTATGCCTTTAACTTACGTCCTTTGAACAAAGTATCAAGGACGTGTATATTTCTAACAGCTGGCATTTCAAATATATCTTTTAAGTTAGTGTTAAATTCCATTTATGCATGCTTTTGCTCAATGCCAATTTGATGACCTGCTTTGTTCTTGATTACTACCTAAACACATAGGTAAATGAATAAGAAATAGATAAACGAATAAATAGATAAATATATAAATAAATAAAATAAATGAATACATAAATAGATTAATTAATTGATTATTCAATTAATTGATTAACTAACTAACTAAAGAACCACATTTGCCGCCAGAAAAAGAAGCCCCCCACCACCCACCCACCCACCCATACCCCCACCCCTTCACTTCTCCAGAAGTCGGCGGTTACGTGCTGAGATCGTGCGGCTGGGTCGTAAGGAATTCCTGTCTCACCTAGACCCCTCGGTCCGCTGCGTGTGAAGACGGCACAGAGTCACCAATTAAACACACAAAGGTAAAAAATAAAATTAAAAAAATTAAAGAGAGAAAGAAAGGAACCTGAAGGAGAAGAAGAAAAAGAAAAAAAAACAACCGAGGGAATAAAGAAGAAAGGTAAAGAAAAAACAGAAAGAAAGAAGAAAGGGGGGAAAACGACTAAAAGATAATAAAGCAAAAGGAAAGAAGAACAAGAATGGTGACTTTTTTTTTTTTTACTGCTCAGAATAAAAGAAGGTGCATAACTTAAAGCTAAGGGTTCAAGAGCATTCCATGCGGTCATTCCAATACGAGAAAGGAAGTAAGGAAAAGAGAAAGAAAGAGAGAGAGAGAGAAGGAGAGAGAGAGAGAGATACAGAAAGAAAGGAACGAAGGGATGAAGAAAGAAACGAAAGAAAGAAAATTAATAAGTAGGATTAACAAGAAAACGAAGCGGGTATAGATACGTATATATATATATATATATATATATATATATATATATATCTTATTCGTATTGTGATTATAATGATGATGGTGATGATCATAATGATAATGATATAATAATAATAATGATAATAATAATAATAATAATAATAATAATAAGCATGATTATGATGTGTTGTGAGTCATATTAGACGATGTCTTTTGATTGATTCATTGATGATTGATTGATAGACCGATTATTCTATTTAGGTCAAAAGGTTTGCGTGACTGATTTGTCATTTCTGTAAGAGACTGGGTTTTTTTTTTTTGGTGGGGAAATAAATTATATTGTATTCACTTCTTTCTCCATTTGCCCAGTCAAACCAAAACACAGTCAGCGCCAAGCGATTATACGGTTATCTCGGGCCTCTAATCCGATTGTGACACCTGAAAATCTGCCACATCCAACGACTCCGACCATCTGCCAAGTCTGCGAATCAACTGAACATCAACCCAACGTAACAATCCCAGTCCCGCCCCTTTCATCCCCCTCCCCCCCCACCCCCTACCCCACAACAAATCCCTTCCCCCCCCCCTCTCCTTCTCACTCACACGCACACACCGCACCAACTTCACAGGTCAGCCAGCGTAGACTTCGCTTCTGTCCGCATTCTTTGCATTGCAAGCAGAGACAGGCCGAGTCCGGATCAGACTCAGTTTTCATTTAGAAAGGCCATGGCTCCATTTGAAAGGATGAGATGCATCAGTCATACATTGTTATTTCCTATGCATCTCTCTCTCTCTCTCTCTCTCTCTCTCTCTCTCTCTCTCTCTGTGTGTGTGTGTGTGTGTGTGTGTGTGTGTGTGTGTGTGTGTCGCGCTTGTCTATGAACGAATACAGATTTCAAACAAACGAACGCACTTGTACATGATTTGCCCATAGACGAACAGACAGACAGAGATACGAGAATAGAGAAAGAGGTGGGTGGGTGGCGGAGAGTAAGGGGGGGAGGTGAAAAAAGGAGAGGGAGAGAAAGGCATTTGTACACGGTGACACCAACACTTATCTACTTTACAAACAATAAGAGGCCTTTCATGCAACAATGAGCCTTAGACGGAGAAAAAAAAAGTATATGAATGTCATCGTATGCATGCAGGACAGGAGCGTGTAGGATGTGTATGGTGGTGGGGTGTGGGGGCGTGGGGGTGAGGGGAGAACCAGGGGGTTAGGACGCTTGTGTGTGTGTGTGTGTGTGTGTGTGTGCACGCGCGCGCGTGCGTGCGTGTATGTGCGCGCGTGCCAGTGCGTATTTCTCGGGTGTGTGTGTGTGTGTGTGTGTGCGTGCATGTGCATGCGTGTGTGTGTGTGTGTGTGTGCGCGTATGTGTGCATGTGTGTATGTGTATGCGTGTGTGTGTGTGTGTGTGTGTGTGTGTGTGTGTGTGTGTGTGCGTATGTGTACATGGGTGTATGTGTGTGTGTGTGTGTGTGTGTGTGTGAGTGTGAGTGCCATGCAGTCCTGTACGTAGTATGTACGTGCGTGCGTGTGTGCATGTGTGCGTGTGTGTGTGTGTGTGTCCCTCCGTACCGACGTGTGTGGATGGAGGTGTTGCCCGCCATGCACCCTGACAACCCGAGGCGCGGCAAGCCCGCCTTTGATCCCCCCCCCCTCATCGTCCCCCCCCCCCCCCGCCCCCCTCCCCCCCATACCGTCATAGCAGGTGGGGGGCCCGGATCCGCTGGAGCCAAACTTGGTAATCGGGGGGGTGTTTTGTTCCAACAAACACGGGCGTTAATAGCTGATCCTCCCGCTGATCTCCTTCCTGGCCCTCCCTCTCGCTCGCTTCCAGTCGCTCTCTCTCTCTCTCTGCACTGCTATGTTCCCTTCTGTGCGTGTGGTTTAGTGCGTGGCTTTCGTTCTGTGGGTGGGGAGGGTGTGTTCGGGGTGGCCGGGGTGGACTTCAGTCGACTGATCCTCTATCTGTCGATCGCGGTGGTGGTCGGTGTAGTGGTGGATTGGAGTGTTTGTTGTCTGTGCAATTGTTTGTTGGCTGGTTGGTTGGTTGGTGGTGGCGCACAATGGTGGAGCGAGTGATGTGTGATACGAATGAGAGAGGGGAGTAGGGATGGGGGGGATGGAGGAAGCAAAGAACACACACACACACACACACACACACACACACACACACACACACACACACACATACATACATACATACACAAACACAGAAACAAACACACACACACACACATACACATACACACACACACACACACACACACACACACACACACACACACACACACACACACACGACAGATCTAACATAATACACCCATCAGGAGAAACCATCCAAGCAACCGGCTGCTCTAAACTTAAAACAGGGTGTGTCCAGTCTCCGGAAGGCTCAGGACTGGAACTCCGACCACATGAAACCAAGGCGGAGCTTGCATGTACAATCCCCCCGTTTAAGACAACGGCCTATCGCCCAGCAATGCACGACCACCGGCTCTTCAGCAGATTACCACGAGCCGCGCTGAGCATTTAGAGTAATGAGCTGATTGTTAGTTGAGTCTGAGCCCGCCGACCTGCTTTGCTCAATGCCTCCGCGATCCTGCTGTCGGTGGAGTGGTATTAATGTTATCAGCAATCAGAGACTGGCGGGATGGGTAGGAATTCGGATTCGGATGTTGTTTTGTTTCTAAAAAGACAAGAAAAGAAGAAGAAAAGGCCTTGGTTACTCGTGGAGGGTATAGTGTAGAAATTTACATCAAAAAGACTTCGAAAAATACATTATGTGATACAACAGAAAATAAAACAAGATATAATGAAGTATAACACTGTGATCGAATTTGACTGAAGGATTTGTACAAATAAACTACAAACTACTTGACAAACCTTCTTCTTCTTCTTGTCGAGACGTCGTAAGCAAAATTAGTTTAAACACAGAAGGCTTGCAGTACTGGGGTATTAAATTGTACCTGCGGTAGCTCAGCTTTCTAGAACAGAGAATTCAGAACCTTCTGACCCAGGGAGAGGACAACAGAGAGAGAGAGAGTGTGTGAGAGAGAGAGGGGGTTGGCAGGGAGAGACAGAGAAAAAGACTGAGACAGAGAGACAAAGAGGCAGAGATATAGTGAGACTGAGAGAGGGACAGAGAAAGACTTGTCACATTAATTTTACACTTTATCAAAGTCGTTTCTTAACACTTGGCCCAAACAAAAACGAAGGTGTTTACATAGCACACACGCGCGCGCGCGCGCGCGCACACACACACACACACACACACACACACACCAAAACAAAATAAAAACTTGAAACGATATACAGAGAGAAAGAGAGGTAGATAGATAGATAGAAAGACAGACAGAGAGACAAAAAAACAACAACAACCAAACAAACAAAGAGAGAGACAGAGACAGACAGACAGACAGATGGAAAGAGACAAAGAAAGGCCGAGAGGGAATAGCACAGACAGAGTGAGTGTGAAGTGGGAGACAGTAAAGGCGGGGGGATGCTGATGTGAAGAAATGGATGAGACAGAGAGAGACAGACAGACAGACAGACACAAAGAGAGAGACAGGGAGAAAGAAAGAGACTCACAGAGACAGAGAGAGACAGAGAGAAGCAGGAAGACAAACCTGGCATCAATCGGTGTGAATAAGATAGGAATAATGACAGGGACAACGAACAGCAAAGGAGACGGGATCTCCGATACTGCCAATACGACACAGATAAGTGCCAACAAGAAACAGAAAAGTGCCAATAAGACACAGAAAGTGCCAATAAGAAACAGAAAGTGCCAACCAGACACAGAAAAGTGCCAATAAGACACAGAAAAGTGCCAATAAGACACAGAAAAGTGCCAATAAGACACAGAAAAGTGCCAACAAGAAACAGAAAAGTGCCAACAAGAAACAGAAAAGTGCCAACAAGACACAGAAAAGTGCCAACAAGACACAGAAAAGTGCCAACAAGACAGAAAAGTGCCAACAATACACAGAAAAGTGCCAACAAGACACAGAAAAGTGCCAACCAGAAACAGAAAAGTGCCAACAAGAAACAGAAAAGTGCCAACAAGACACAGAAAAGTGCCAATAAGACACAGAAAAGTGCCAACAAGACAGAAAGTGCCAACAATACACAGAAAAGTGCCAACAAGACACAGAAAAGTGCCAATAAGACACAGAAAAGTGCCAATAAGACACAGAAAAGTGCCAACAAGACACAGAAAAGTGCCAATAAGACACAGAAAAGTGCCAACAAGAAACAGAAAAGTGCCAACAAGAAACAGAAAAGTGCCAATAAGACACAGAAAAGTGCCAACAAGACACAGAAAAGTGCCAATAAGACACAGAAAAGTGCCAATAAGACACAGAAAAGTGCCAACAAGAAACAGAAAAGTGCCAACAAGAAACAGAAAAGTGCCAACAAGACACAGAAAAGTGCCAATAAGACACAGAAAAGTGCCAACAATACACAGAAAAGTGCCAACAAGACACAGAAAAGTGCCAACAAGACACAGAAAAGTGCCAATAAGACACAGAAAAGTGCCAACAAGAAACAGAAAAGTGCCAACAAGACACAGAAAAGTGCCAACAAGACACAGAAAAGTGCCAACAAGAAACAGAAAAGTGCCAACAAGAAACAGAAAAGTGCCAACAAGACACAGAAAAGTGCCAACAAGAAACAGAAAAGTGCCAATAAGACACAGAAAAGTGCCAATAAGACACAGAAAAGTGCCAATAAGACACAGAAAAGTGCCAACAATAAACAGAAAAGTGCCAACAAGAAACAGAAAAGTGCCAACAAGACACAGAAAAGTGCCAACAAGAAACAGAAAAGTGCCAATAAGACACAGAAAAGTGCCAACAAGACACAGAAAAGTGCCAACAAGACACAGAAAAGTGCCAATAAGACACAGAAAAGTGCCAATAAGACACAGAAAAGTGCCAACAAGACACAGAAAAGTGCCAACAAGACACAGAAAAGTGCCAACAAGACACAGAAAAGTGCCAATAAGACACAGAAAAGTGCCAACATGACACAGAAAAGTGCCAATAAGACACAGAAAAGTGCCAACAAGACACAGAAAAGTGCCAACAAGACACAGAAAAGTGCCAATAAGACACAGAAAAGTGCCAACATGACACAGAAAAGTGCCAACAAGACACAGAAAAGTGCCAACAAGACACAGAAAAGTGCCAATAAGACACAGAAAAGTGCCAACATGACACAGAAAAGTGCCAATAAGACACAGAAAAGTGCCAATAAGACACAGAAAAGTGCCCACAAGACACAGAAAAGTGCCAACAAGAAACAGAAAAGTGCCAATAAGACACAGAAAAGTGCCAATAAGACTCAGAAAAGTGCCAATAAGACTCAGAAAAGTGCCAATAAGACACAGAAAAGTGCCAATAAGACTCAGAAAAGTGCCAATAAGACACAGAAAAGTGCCAATAAGACTCAGAAAAGTGCCAATAAGACACAGAAAAGTGCCAATAAGACACAGAAAAGTGCCAATAAGACACAGAAAAGTGCCAACAAGACACAGAAAAGTGCCAATAAGACACAGAAAAGTGCCAATAAGACACAGAAAAGTGCCAATAAGACTCAGAAAAGTGCCAATAAGACACAGAAAAGTGCCAATAAGACACAGAAAAGTGCCAAGAAGACACAGAAAAGTGCCAAGAAGACACAGAAAAGTGCCAACAAGACACAGAAAAGTGCCAATAAGACACAGAAAAGTGCCAACCAGACTCAGAAAAGTGCCAACAAGACACAGAAAAGTGCCAACCAGACACAGAAAAGTGCCCACAAGACACAGAAAAGTGCCAACAAGAAACAGAAAAGTGCCAACCAGACACAGAAAAGTGCCAATAAGACACAGAAAAGTGCCCACAAGACACAGAAAAGTGCCAACAAGAAACAGAAAAGTGCCAACCAGACACAGAAAAGTGCCAACAAGACACAGAAAAGTGCCAACAAGACACAGAAAAGTGCCCACAAGAAACAGAAAGTGCCAACAAGAAACAGAAAGTGCCAACAAGACACAGAAAGTGCCAACAAGACACAGAAAGTGCCAACAAGACACAGAAAAGTGCCAACAAGAAACAGAAAAGTGCCAACAAGAAACAGAAAAGCATGCATACCAACAAACAGACAAACAAACCACACCACCAAAACACAGCGACAGAAGAATGACAGAGGAAGCTAAACAAAGTGGTAAAAACAATACACACATCCCGAATAAAACAGCGAAGGAATGTGAACATGGATATTGTTGGGTTTGTTTTTTTTTTATATATAAATCAACTGACATTCATGCAAACAGACAAAAGTAGGGCTGAAACAATTTAGAGAAGAGTTGGGGGTGTGGGTCAGGAGGGCAGGGAATATGATGTTAACCGAAACAAAAGACAGCGAGGAAACAGTCAAGCGCACGAAAGAGTCGCTCCAGCCGTCACTCACCTTGAAGAACCCGGCACACCTGAAACACAACAACAACAACAACATGAGAACGGTGAATCCACGCTCCTCCACCCACTCTATCTCCCAACTTTCAGACCATCAACCCTTCAATCCTGCCTGCACCCCACCCACTCCATCTCCCCCCCCCCCCCTCCTCACACACACACACACTACCTCCACCACCACCACCACACTCCCACCCATGCGACACCACCGCAGCCCTCAAACACCCGAAAATTTCACAGAGAAATGAACTTCCTCCCCTATTTTTACAGCAACCTTGTCTGGGACCTGGCGGGTCTATTGACCCGTCTCATGGCTGACAAAACGGTGACTTTCCTGTGGGGTCAATGGAACCTGGCTGCTCAAACAATGGGCGACAGGACGGGAGCATCGGTGCCTTTTCCGAGCATCAAGTGGGGCCCTCTTTGTGCCGGGGGCTGGCTGTTCGAGTCCCTCCATTGTGACCGGACACAGGAAGCTCGGACAGGCCGCTTCGTGACCAGCACAATGACCACCACATGGTGTGTGTGTGTGTGGAGGGGGGGGGGTGGGTTTGGGAGGGCGGTGGCACGGAGGAGAATCTGTACTGCAGTCCTTCATCTCTAAGCGCCGGATCCTTTCTTTGAATTTTGTTTGCATGTGACACGGTTTGTGTTGTGATTGTACAGTGTGTGAAAGGGCAGGCTCTGTAGCGACTGGCGTGACTATCGATAGACTTCAGTTCATTTTGTTCACTGTACATTATTTTTGTCGGAAGAGAAGTCATGACCCTGAAGCACACCTGGGTCACTATTCAGAGGCCAGCACAAACATATAACAGACACGTAGTGGTTCTTCAATGCTGCTCTTCATGGCAGAGGGCACAATGAGCAGTAAGTCAGTCAGTGCGTAAGAATAATGATAATGACAATAATAATAATAATAATAATAATGATAATAAGAAGAAGAATGATGATAATAATAAAATATCATTAACAATAATAATGATGATGATGCTGATAATAAAATTTTGTTATGATTTTGATGATGACGATGATGATGATGATAATGATGAGTAGTAGCAATAGCAGTAGTAGTAGTAGTAATAGTAGTAGTAACAGTCGCATATTTTCTGTCTTCGATTGACGATCAATTTGGTTTATGTTGCGCATTTCTCCACCACCATTTTATCACTGATCTACAAATACTGATCTGGCAGATGCAGTGTAGCATGTATGGATTTCCGCACGCAGTGTCACCATCTTTAGAAAAACGGAAGTGAAATAGAATTCTAACAGAGGAATAACTGAAATAGTACAGGTGCCAAAAAATGTTTTAAGTATTGGTATTGCATAGGCATTCTGAAAACGGATAAATATACGTCGAAGAATGCAACTTGACTAAGATTTTATTTGCTGAGTTGTTTACTCAGTCAGTCGATTTAAAGGGCATTCCGGCGACAGAATGGGAATCCATCAATGACTGGTGGACAAATTCTCATGTAGCACATAGTGGGACATGTGATAAGAAAACAAATAAAGCAATTAGAACTATTTCAACCGTTTTGTTGTTGCTGTTGTTGTTTTAACAAGAGCAAGTACTGACCAAACCAAAAACTCAACTGCAAATAATCTGTAAGCATGAAGAAAAGAAGAATATCGAGAACAGGTTACTGGTTGAAAACAGTCACCTCTACAAATGGCGATGACAGCCAAGCAGACTACGAACCGATTTAAGCTTTGTCTGAACCAAAAGACACGCATAGGCATTGTGCACGTGTCTCCTGTTGTGTTAGATACCAACTGAAACTACAGTAATCACAGTCCAATACCGAACTGATGAAGGTCAATAAAAAGAGAAGGGTTTTTTTTCTGGTGTAACACGGGTGTTTTGATTTGTTTTCAAGAATATGCATCTGCATCTGAATCCGAAAAAAGGTTGAAGTATAAAGGACTGCAACTCTTTTAAAGATAGTCAAGGATCCACACCAATTTTGCATTTCAAGAAATTGTTGGAAGGAATGTAGCCGACATTTTACGAACGTTTCTCAAATCTGCATCTGTATACATTTGATGTTTTATGTCCGAATACTATAATAATTAAACATGGAATATGAGCTTATTTATTCATTAAAACCACCGGGCGTATGATATACTCTTTATTGTTAGTTTGATATTCAAAATCATGCGTTAACAAAACTTTCTTTTTAATACTTGTTTACTCTTTCCAAAAATATTTTGGCACACTTCCAAAATACATTTCCAAAAATCTATGCTGCTCTTCTCTGTCAAACAAAAGTCATAAATTTGCTTCTAATAACTTCCATTTTGTGAGTGCATTTGCTCCTGAAATTATGTGTAAATTGCATGTCTGAAGCCATTCTAACATTATTTCCTTCATCTTGTAATTTGGAACTGTCGTCTAATTATGTTTCTTAATGGATATTTCGTTCCTTTTAAAGACCGCAAAATTGACGTTAACATTAGCGGAAGTAAGTATCGATTGTGCACGCGCGACTGTGTACTTTGCCTTACGTGTGTGTGTGTGTGTGTGTGTGTGTGTGTGTGTGTGTGTGTGTGAGTCTGTCTGTCTGTATGTTTGCCTGTGCGCGCGCGTGGGAGATCAAACACGCATACGTACGGATGTGTTTGTACAAGTATATTCCACGTGTGCTAAACAAATAGATTTCACAGCTGTTTGATGATTGATCTTTTCCACCCGTTGGTGAGCGCGCACGCACACACGCTTACACACACGCACACACACACACACACACACACACAAACCTAACGCACACATGCACACGCGCATGCATGCACACGCCCAGTATGCCCTCGGGTGATTTTTTTAGATCAATCATTAACACTCACGGCTGGTGGAAGGTTCAGGTCAAGTAACGTTGCATGAACGTGTCGAGGGTATGTGAAGGAGGTCGATGTATTTCAAACTTTGTCTGATACGCCACAGTGCAGGTTTTTTCTTTCTTTCTTTCTTTCTTTTTTTGTTTTTTGGTTTTTGTTTGTTTGTTTTGTTAGGGTGTGTATAAAAATATATAAGAGAAAGGGTGTGAAATCATTATAATCATCATTATTATTATCATTATTATTATCAGTAGTAGTAGTAGTAGTAATAGATAATATTATTATTATCATTCGTGTTGTTGTTATTGTTGATGTTGCTGTCATCATCATCATTAATCGTCATTATCAGCACTGTTATCATTATTATTGTTATTGTAATTTTTTTTCCAAACATCACAATAATTAATGTATATACACCACACACACCGTTTGAAACATAAGCTATCGTGTGTGCGTCATTATTCCTTTGTGTTTTTATTTTTGTCGGGTTTCAAAATGATTTGAACATATAAAACACTTGCTTCCCCTAACTGAACAGCACACCATCGTGCAAGACAAGACCTATTTGTTTTAATACTACTACTACTACTAATAATAATATTTATATAGCGCTGAATCTTGTGCAGAGACAAATGAAAGCGCTTTCGCACCATTCGTTCACACGCATGCATAACTCTAAAACTGTAGAAACTAAAGACAAGGAAGGGCAGGCAAGGGAGGCTATTTTGGGAAGAGGTGGGTTTTAAGGCTAGACTTGAAAGAGCTGAGAGTGGAGACTTGACGAAGCGAAAGAGGAAGTTCATTCCAATCGCAAGGTCCAGAGACAGAGAAAGAACGGCGGCCAAGAAGAAGAAGGAAAGAAAGAAAGAAGGAAAGAAAGAAAGAAAAACTTGATATCAAACATACACTCACCCGTCACAAGCATAGATTCCGTAGTGTTTTCCAGAGCTGTGGTCCTGACATACTTTACAGGGTATATCGACCAGAATCCGACCTGCACAAAGAGGTGTCGTACTTTATCAGTACAAGGCACTGGCTGAACATGATTTATTTTCTCAGTGATTGGGGTAATCATCACCATCCAGATTTTGAAACGTCTGGCATTGTATTGTATTGTATTGTATTGTATTGTATTGTATTGTATTGTACTGTATTGTATAGATTGTACTGTGTTGTACTGTGTTGTGTCGTATTGTATTGAGGGTATGATGATGATGATATTGATGATGATGATGATGATGATATTATCACAATTATTATTATAACTATTATAATAATTATCGTTTTTACCATTATTGTCATATGCACGGATTTCATTTCCTAAATAACCAAAGTAGTTGGAATGGGGGGAAAACTCTTTTTTTAATTAAAAATCGGGAAACGTCAAGAGTTACCCACTCATGAAGTGCACGTTCGCGCGCAACCATCCCATGCCCCCCCCCCCCACCCGGCCCCCTCCACACACACAGATGGACACCCGAACAGATGCACGGACGGACAGACAGAATACAGTGACAGTGAAAGAGGAAAAAGGTAGATGGCAGCCCTGCACGAACTGTGATAGGGTGGGAATGTCAAAAAATAAAAATAAAAATAAAATAAAATAAAATATAAAAACCCGACCCAAGACACTCCATATCCGAGATTTCGTTTTTGTCCAAGAAATAAGATCATTTCCAACCCTGATAACTGGAACATCTTGCACAAACAAATCAAGCGCTTAAATCCCTGTTTCCGTTGACGTTCAGCCCGTTTAATAGCGGTAAAGCAAACTGGGGATTTGACCCTTGATAAGGTACCTCAGGACGGGCCCGTTGAGAAGTCATCTATAGCCACACAACCTGACCTCGCTTACACGCTATCTATGTCACCGTCCCTCAAGTCAGATCCTCCCCCCACACCCACACCCATCATCACACCCTTTCTTCTTGTCCTCCATGACACCCCCCCCCCTCACCCCCAACCTTTTTTTTCCAACATCTTTTTGGTTTGTTAGGGTCTTTCAGTATGCAGTTATTCCACCCCCACCCCCTCTACCTCTTACACTGACCCTTATTCACTCTCCACAGTTCAGATTCCTCAGTCTGTTCTCTCTCTCTACGTCTTCTGTCTGTCTGTCTGTCTCTGTTTCTGTCTGTCTGTCTGTCTGTCTGTCTCTCCCTCTGTCACTGTCCGGGTAGGTGTTGGTGTGGGGTGGGGGTGCATTATCTTCGCAGCAGTGGTTGTGTTAACACTGTAGCACCCTGGGCCACTCGGCTGGAGAGTCAACACCACCCGACAGTGGCCCCCCCGGACCATCCAGCACTGACTTCACAGCCCTAAGCCCCACCTGATCCTCTCTGAGTCTCTCCTCCCCGCGCAGGGGGCTGGCTACACTATTTGTGCACGCAGATAGCGAGAGGTTAGTGCAAGGGAGATAACAGACTGACGCGGGTGAGCGAAGACATCCATCTGGGATTTATGAGCGTCTTTTGAAAACGCCCGGGCCCCCTGAGCTCTAGGGGGAGTCGTGTGAAGATCTTTGTGGGGATTAATCCTCAGTTTAGGGTGTTTGGATTGTCTCCCCTGACATAAGTTTGTGAAAAATAAGTTTAATCAAACTGGGGCGAACGGGGACTCTCTCTCTCTCTCTCTCTTTTAACAGTCATGCATTGAAAACGAAAAGAATTCCTTTCAACATGAATTATTGAACATGGTGACCAAACCATGCACAAAGTTTCTAGTCCATCAAATGTCTCATATGTGCAGATATTCTACACATCACTTGTTATTCTAGCTATTCAAGCTTGGCTTGATGCAATGTCATCTGGAGAGATCAGCTGTGAGATGTGCTGTGATGTGTGTTTCTGCCATTCTGTTTTTCTGTTTTTACATTAAGAATACTAGTTATTACCTGCAGTGTGTGGATGTATGTATGAAACGATGTATGTGATATTTTTACATTTGTATCTTCGTAATATTCGTAAAAGCTGTTGTTGACTTTTACAGTTATGGTCCCCATGTTGTTTACTTGTCTATGTTGTGATAATGCACCTGACCAAATTTCTCCAGTTGGAGATAATAAATTTATTCTTATCTTCTTATCTTATCTTTTACAGACAGACTGTGATGAAAGTCAGTCGCTGGACCAAGTAGTCTTGAGAAATGGAAGATTCTTATTCAGGTCATATTTCATTATGCCAGTCAATCAGACTGCAACAAAAAGCACAAAATTCTGAGTTTCTTTACGCACTTCATGACTCTGGGTCAAGGTCATACGTATCGATTCTTTCAAGGTCATACGTATCGATTCTTTCAAATGATTTTGGGCATTCTGGACCTGTTAGTGCTCACTGTGTCAAAATGACAGTTCCCACTTTGACCTTGATGAAAGTCAAGGTCACAATCCGTGAAGGCAACGGGGACGCTTAATGTTTTAGAAACTCTGGCTGTTGTATCTCGCATGTCAAAATTGTTTCAGAAAAAAAAAATCAACAACTGTAACAAACTACTTTTGTGACCGTATGACAGAACAAATTATGCTAAAAAAAAAAAAAAAAAAAAAGTCACTGCAACATTTAGTAAATCAGTTTGAGGAAGACTTTTATTGTTGTTGTTGCTGCTACTGTTATGGTTGCTGTTGTTATTGTTGCAGAATTTGACTATTCAGCTCTAAGGGTACAGTCCCTGTCCCAGTCAGGTTTGAAAATAGCAGCGACAAATCGCCGAGCCTGCTTATGCACGGGTAGACAACTTATCCCGTCTTTGACCTCACGTCAAGGTCGCTTTGGACAGTCTGACCTTGGACAACACGCATCTGTGTGTGACCTCCATCGATGGAGAAAAAAGGATGAATGTTACCATCGTTCCCTTGACCTTAAAATGGCGTGGAGCCAAAGTCAAATCGTTGGTTGTTTCTCAAATGATTAATTACAGTTATACATAAAACAATTTTAATGAAAACAGACCCCCCCCCCCCCCCCCCCCACCCCCCCCCCACCACCACCACCAAAAAAAGTTATTGGACGTGTACGTTCGCCCCTCCCTCCACACACACACACACACACACACACACACTTGTAAACGTTTTATCTCTATCTCTGTCTGTCTGTCACACTCTCTCTCTCTCTCTCTCTCTCTCTCTCTCTCTCTCTACACCACACCACCATCACAATCCAATCATCAAGCCCACCCACCACTCCCCAACTCCAACCCCCTTCTACACACCCTCTCTCTCTCTCTCTCTCCTTTTCTCCTCTTAACCCCCCCCCCCTCTCTCTCTCTCTCTCTCTCTCCCTCCTTTTCTCCTCCTAATCCCCTCCCTCTCGGTGGCAAGACGGCGATAACACCGAGTGACTAAAGACCGGCAAAGTGCTCGAAGTCATGTCAGCTGTTTGCCCTGCCTGCATCCCCGTGTTTGGGGGCATCAAAGGCGCTGGCAGCTCAGCACGGAAGCTGGCCAGGCAAACTGGTGGACACACGGGGGGGCTTCCAGTTTGGCCCCCGGCCGCTTGTCGAGGGCGACCTCCGCTGCCTCTTTCCCCTGGCATGCACGCGCCAGCTCGCGCTCTTTCCTGCCAACACCTTATGCTGAGTACCTGGTGGCGGTGGAGTTTGTTTTTTTTGTGTGTTTTTTTTTTGGTGCTCTTTTGTACGTTTGTTGGTTTTTGCTCTTTTTTCTTCTTTTTCTTTTCGGGGAGGGGGGCGGGGGGGTGGGGGGGGGGGGGGGTGGCAGGGGGGATAGGGGTGTAGGGTGGTTAATCTTGTGTGTGCAGTGGAGAAGGAGGTTTTGCAAGATTCCACGTGAGAGGTGTTTTACGAGGAATTTGTGTTGGTTCTCTCTCTCTCTCTCTCTCTCTCTCTCTCTCTCTCTCTCTGTGTGTGTGTGTGTGTGTGTGTGTGTGTGTGTGCGTTGGACACTGGTACTGCAGAGGAGTGGTGCATGAGGGTTTGGAAACGAAGAACACTGAAGAGAAACATGGACGCATGTGCGTGCGCGCGCGCTTGTGCGTGTGTGTGTGTGTGTGTGTGTGTGTGTGTGTGTCTGTGAAACCGTCTGTTAAAGTATGATCTCTGTCATGTATCTATTTCTTTATTTATCATCCATTTCCCTTTTTATCTACTCAATCCTGCGTCATGCACTTTTTTCCCCCTTTTTTTCTTTTGTTTTTGCCTTGTGTGTTTTAAGTAGAGAGAAAGTAAGAAAATGAAGATAGAGAGAGGATAAAAGGAAAGAAATAAAGTCATACAAAAGAAAGAAAGGGGAAAACCGAACGAACGTGTGAAAAGACAGTATGAAAGAAAGACGCAGAGTTATGACAATGATTATCAGTTCATCCACGAGGAGTTCGCATCAAAAATGTGTTATACTTATTACGGCGAAGACTGAGAAGAGGACCTCAATGAAAAGAGGACCCCTGGTTATACATTTGCAGTACTTCTACAGTACAGGTGGTTGTTTCTTTAGAATACATATGTAATATACTTAGTCTATCACTGCATGCGAAAACAAAATCACTCACATTCTGTTCAGATGTAATCATGATGCATGCCCGTGTAAAATGAACAATCCAGCAATTTTCTCTCTCTCTCTCTCTCTCTCTCTCTCTCTCTCTATATATATATATATATATATATATATAGAGAGAGAGAGAGAGAGAGAGAGAGAGACAGAGAGAGAGAGAGAGAGATCAACAGCTATAGACTTTTTGCAAAACACTGAATGGGGTGGATGATTTCCGCTCCAGATTCAGTGACAGGGATTACAGTAAAGGCTCGGTGTATACATCAACCAAAAAGAACAAGCCAAGATACAGTGTGGACTGTTCGATGAGGTAGGGTCGTGGGGACGGGAAAAAGACACGGCCAGAGGAGTGGGTGTGGGAAAGAAGAATTCCAAGCTCCCCACATTCTACAGCATTAAACGTCTTCTTTACGAAAGTATGCAGAACAGTATGAACTGGTTTGCCCTCATCAACTGTGGTTCGCATGGATGTCCGTGCATGTCCACATGTAACAAGGATTGACTTTGGCCACCAGTTTGGAGCCGCGATAGAGGACGTCCTGTTAGGGGGCAGTCAACACGGGGCTTAACTCTCCAGCCATCCACTGTCATCACAGATTTGCGCTGGACTGGCGAACGAACGAACGAGCACGTGCACACACAACCTCCTCACCAAACAGCAAAGTGATGAGTGTTGTTGTAGCCAGTATCATTTGCCACACTGGACCAAAAATCTTTTTTTTCTTTTTTTTTTTTCTTTTTTAAGAACTGAACAGTCCGATTACAAAATCAGCACTCTATGTTATAAATGTATTCACAAATCTGCCCCTTCCAATCTCTATGGCTGCCTTCACCTCTACACTCCATCTCGCTCTCTACGATCGGCTTCGGATCCACTCTGTTTACGCGTACCCAGATTCAAACATTCGACTGTTGGCCGCCGTTCTTTCTGTCTCTGGACCTTGCATTTGGAATGAACTTCCTCTTTTGCTTCGTCAAGTCTCCGCATTCAGCTCTTTCAAGTCTGGCCTTAAAACCTACCTCTTCCCAAAATAGCCTTCCTTCCCTGCCTCTTCCTTGCCTACAGTTTCTCCAGTTTTAGAGTTATGCATGCGTGTGAATGACTGGTGCAAAAACGCTTTGATTTGTCTCTGCACAAGATTCAGCGCTATATAAATACCATTATTATTATTAGTCCTTTAACAGAAGGCGTGTAAGTATTGTGGCTTTCGACTGGTGCACCGGCTCTAGTTTCACATCAATGAAGCCGAGGATAGCCAATGTTATATTATACACGCTTAATAAACCATCAGCGCTGGTGACGCCTACCTTCGCACCTCCACACCTATCACCTTATGGTCAGCGTGGTATAACTGTACACGTCTCTTTGAACGAAAGCTTAATTTGCGCCCGATACTGGCCTCGAAATAACGTGGTCACCGACGCCCTGTCTATCCCAGACTTTTAAGAGAGGGATTAGCGTTAGACCGTGTGCGTGCGTGGAAACTAATGGGTTGTGTCATGGGTTCCGGCGATAAGTTAGCAGTTTCTCACCGCCCGTTATCGCCTCGGAAGTGGCTGATGACAGACAGTTTGTGCGGCCAACACCAAACTTGAGGGCCTTCGCTGCGGAAACGATTGCCTTGAAGATGTCCGAGTCGCGAGCCTGCCCTCACCCTGTCCTGACCCAGGCACGAGCTATGACGTCAGACGTTCGGCGGTGGTTCGGTTAACAATCCTGTCACCTGGGCGACGGTTTGTGTTCATTTCAAAAAGGAAAAAAAAAAAGATTATATATCTTTTTGTTCTTGGTGATGTTGTTGTTGTGGTTATTGTTGTTGTTGTTGTGGTGGTGGTGGTGGTTGCAGTCGTCGTTGCTGTTATTATTATCATTATCATTATCATCATTAACATCATTATTATTATTATTACTATTACTATTCTCAGCATCATCACCATCAACCTGATCATGATTAAAAACACTTCACTAGTAGATGTGTCCGATCGTCATTTTTTTTCTCTCTTTTTTGTTTGTTTGTTTGTTTTTCCTCCAACTTTCCTGCCCTCTTCTCTCGTGTCATTCGAGACACCCGAATGCGAAGCAGTCAAGCACAACCACAGTTCGAACTTTCCAGTGGTTCTTCCAACTGTCCGCACCACGTGTCGGTGAACTAACATTCTGTGTGATGCTCGGTGGGTGTGTATATCGATTGGCCCAGCGGCCAGCTATAAACGGGTGGGGCTGGCTCAGGAAATTAAATGGGAGTGTTGCGTCACTTCGTGAACCTTTGAAATAAACCGTGAAAAAAAAAAAATAAGAAGAGAGAGAGAAAGTCAACACAGAATGTCATCTTCATGCTCATCGCTATAACCATCGTTCAGTAATTCCGAATCAAGTCAGTGTTTCAGATCATGTCGTTTATCAGTTTATCCGAAGTCTATCATATATACCAAAGGCTTCGACACGTTCAGTGTGCGGCTTCCATTCTTAAAAAAAAAAAAAAAAGCTAACGTTTCATGCAAGATTCAAACAAGTATGGGATTGGTTCTCACAGTAAGCAGTAGTTATACACTTACAAAAGTTCACGCGAGGTCCAAGAGTAAATATTATTATGCTTCAAGTTTATCACGCCCTGACAACAACTCTGAGCGCTGGTGAGATAAGAAAATGGGCGGGTACGTGCGCATATGTAGCGATAAATACAACAAATGGGTAATTCTGAATAAATCAGTATATCAAATGAATAGGTAATGGCAACATTAGAACAAGAAAAGCAACAACTACTTAAGAATCGAACGGAATGATCAAAGTAAAACTAAACTGGGTCCGTTACCTATACTACGTAGGAAAGTGACTTGCTAATCATTTCTTTAAATCATGTACAAAATAACGTGTTCATCAATTAATTAATTAATCAATTATCAAGTTGTGTCATAACATCGTTCGAAGAAATGATCAGCATTAATTAATTAATAATTAAAACTCCTAATCCTAACGAGTGCATCCGAAGCCGCAGATAAGCGCTTTTATCTGAGTCGCTCTGCTCAATCGGAGGAGCGAGATGCCACATTTCCACCTCATCTTCATTAAACCGCAGGTAACAGATCCATACCTTCCTACCTCAGATAAAAGTGAACTTTCATGTCCGCCAGGTTTGCTTGTTTGTACCCCGGGTTTCGTCCTTCTGTGGGGGGGGGGGGGGGGGGGTAGACTGTCCTTTTCCCAGAGAAAGACACAGCTTCACTCTATCTAATTGTCAGCTTTGTGGGGGAAGTTTGTCGTCTCTGTGGATAAGAGAGTTAACTTTGGCTGGGCCCTCTTGCAGTTTGCATTTGTCTGCGAGTGTCTTCTCCTCCATCTTCATCAGCTTCTTCGCTTTCCAGATACATCCCTCTCCACCCTCACCCTCTCTCAGTGTCGCTTTATTTCCTAAGTAAGAACAAATTGTGTAAGTTTTTACATTGTACACACAGACACAGACACACACAGACACAGACACACATACACACAGACACACACACACACACACACACAGACACACACACACAAGCAGAGAGACAGAGACAGAGGCGATGAGAAAGAAATAGAGAGAAAACGGAAAGAAACAGGAGGGAAAACCGAGAAACCGAGCTACAGAGACACTGAGTTAGCTTTAGCTTTTGTTCCTCTCTCTCTCCCCTCCCCCCTCTCTCTCTCTCTCCAAACCCTTCCGCCTCCTGTCTCTTCACATCCCAACCACCACATAAAAAAAAAAATTAAAGAAAAGAAAAAGGAAAAGAATTAAAAAAAAAAAAAACCAAAAAACAACAAAAAAAACACCCACTCGAAAAGAGCCATCGTCGCAGGCCTGGCAAAGAGCGGAGAAGCTAGCTAGCCAGCCACAGCAAGCACCGTAGGAAAACGAGCTGGAGAGGTTTTTGTCTTGTTGGGCAGAGAAGCGACAGGCGGCCTTGTTATATAGAATCATCACTCGGGCTGTTGACCGAGGAATCGCGGCAGTGCCTTGGGCCAACAATCCTGGCGAAGATCTTCCCCCTCCTCCAGGCTGGGCTGGAGGCTAAGGGTGGATGTGAGGGAGGGAAGAAGGGAGCTTAAAGGGCCTAAAGACTTTGCTTGCAGGCACACAGGCCTCAGAGAGGCAAAAACCCCTTCAGCGTCAGCGATATGTTGGCTGGGACTTTTTTTCTTTTTTTTTTCTTTTTTTTTTTTTGGTGTGTGTATTTTCTCTCCTCTACCCGTCGGCGGCAGGAATTAATTGGCGGCTATGAGTTTGAGAGAGTGAGAATGAACGAGAGAGAGAGAGAGACAGACAGACAGAGAGAGAGACCACACACAGAGGCAGACAGGCATATATATGTGTGTGTGTGTGTGTATATATATATATATATATATATATAGAGAGAGAGAGAGAGAGAGAGAGAGAGAGAGAGATGGACAGACTGACATGTCGACAGAGCGAGCGAGCAAGAGAGCGAGCGAGAGAGTGAGAAAGAGAAAGAGAGAGAGTGTGTGAGAGAGAATGTGACAGAGAGAGACAGAGAGAGACACAGAGAGAGTGTGAGAGAGAGAATGTGACAGACAGAGAGAGACAGAGAGAGACACAGAGAGAGTGTGAGAGAGAGAATGTGACAGACAGAGAGAGACAGAGAGAGAAGAGAAATGAAGAGAAGGGAAGAGAAAGAACCCTGCCTGACGTATACGCTTTCAATATAAATTCGTCGTTTATCTCAACTGCCTGAACTATCGCTTATCAGGGAATACTTGTCCATGATTAATCTTAAACGGCAGGTTATTGTGTGAAATTTATGAAGACAAATACCGCATTAATCCGCGCGAAATGTCGTAGTGGGGGGTTGGGGTGGGGGGTCTTTCCTTATTGTGCTTTGACGAACTCCAAATTCCAGCGGTTTCTTACACTCATGACACTGGTGTAATCCGTAATAAAAATGAAATTATGAAGGGGGGAAAAAAACCAAACTACTTTCGTTGGTGGTCCAGAAATACGTGGGACACATACATGGGACCAACCTGCACGTCCTTGACATGTCAAAGCCAAGTCCAATTTTTAATTTTCGCCTATCGCGCGCGCTACAAGCAAATTATGAGAAGTTACAGCCAACCGCTAGGTTAATAAAAAGGCGTGAAAAAAAAAACACAACAAAATAAAACCACCTGTGGCACCCGCCCCCCTCCTGTAGTTTATTACGATTAGTCAGCTTGGGGGTGGAGGGGCTGGGGTAGAAAAAGGGAGGGGGGGGGAGGCGGGGGACACGTGGAAACGTAATGACACAAAGTAATGAATCTGTCGGGGGGTAAAGCCCGACAAATCTCGTTAAGACTCTCCTTTCACAAACTTTTTGACCTGATAATACTGCGGTTGAACAGGAGACACAGGCTGAAGACAAAACGCACTCGGTGAAGTCTCCTTTAAAAAAAAAAAAAAAAAAAAAAAAAAAAAAGAGCATGTTTTATCTTGGGAATGTGTCCCCTCCCATCCTTTGCTTGTCTGCTTGCGACACAAAAGCTATAGCCCGCCGAACGTGCAAGGAAGGCGTTAGGGGTTCAGATAAAGGGGACGACAAACCACACTTTCCAGCCTGTCCCTCCTTTCTCCCTTCATCTCACCAGATACGTTTTATATTTTGCATTAGTCGCGTGAAATGTGTACTATTTTCGTGATCTCCCACTAAGTTCCCTGCAATAAACACATCATGTCTTGTCTAGTCCCTGTTTTTGTGCCTCAGATGGGGCTTACGGAGTTGAAAGTTGCTTGCCAACATAGAAAACTGCAGTTTGTTTCAAAGAAGGCGCCAAAAGCGTGCGGACTAGCCCGTGTGTTTAAGTATGCTGCGCTGGGCAAGCTTGACAGATCGTTGATAAATCATAAACTGCTAATGAAATGATATATTAATCAGTGGCTAAGTAATGAATGCAGTAAACGTTTCTGGGATCAGTGATGTATATCAAAATTAATTTTGCAACAAAGAAAACTTCCAGCTGATCATAAGAAAGAGAGAAAAGATGATAATTTGGTGATGACGATTATGGTATTAAGAATTTTCATGGCGATGGAATAGTAATTTGATGACGACGATGATAGTGATAAGAATTTTGATGGTGATGTTGAACACGACAAAGAAAAGCCTACACAACCAAACCGTAAAACAAGTAGATGGCAAAACAACCCAAACCTAAGCCACTACAAACCCAAACGAAGAGGATGCTTACACAACCAAAGTTTAAAACAAAAACAACAAAACCTCTTCACAAACAGCGAAGAAAACCCTTGCACAACTCAAATGAAAAACAACAAAGAAAAAGCCCGCACACAAACAGAACATAAAACAAAGAGGAACAACTCTCCACGACCCAAAGGAATGTAGGAAAAAATACAACCCATACGTAAAATAGCAAAGAAAATAGTCTCACGCAACACAAACATAAAATAGCAAAGAAAATAGTCTCACGCAACACAAACATAAAATAGCAAAGAAAATAGTCTCACGCAACACAAACATAAAATAGCAAAGAAAATAGTCTCACGCAACACAAACGTAAAATAACAAAGAAAATAGTATCACACAACACACACGTAAAATAACAAAGAAAATAGTCTCACACAACACAAACATAAAATAACAAGGAAAATAGTCTCATACAACACAAACATAAAATAACAAAGAAAATAGTCTCACGCAACACAAACGTAAAATAACAAAGAAAATAGTATCACGACAACACAAACGTAAAATAATAAAGAAAATAGTCTCAGACACCCCAAACGTAAAAATTCAAAGAAAAAAACAAACAAACAACAAGATAGACACAGTTCAAACGAAAAATAACAATGAAAAAAGTTCCACACAATCCCACAGTCAGCTAACATTGGGAAAAGAACGTGACAGAAACCGTTGGCTTTGGCAAGAACGAAAGACAGAGTAAGAGACAGACAGACAGAGACCGTGACAGAGAGAGACAGACACACAGAGAGAGAGAGAGAGAGAGAGAGAGAGAGAGAGAGAGAGAGAGAGAGAGAGAGAGAGAGAGAAACTGAGACAGAGACAGGGAGAGAGAGTGGGAAGGAAGAAAGAAAGAAAAAAAAAACCCATGAAGACGGGTCTCCAGAGGCCAGGTGCAGCAGATTATTGGAAGGTCCAGGGACCCATCTTTCACGGGAGCTAATCCCGCACAGAACGGCCGGCTGTGCCATCACCAGGCACCCACCCCTCCCTCGCCCCCTACCCTCCTTGACGCCAGTACTGGAAGCTAAGTCCGAGTCACGGAACCCCAAACCCCCTCCTCCTCACACCCCTCACCCCCCTCTCCTCCACACACACTCCTCTCACTACCACCCCTCTCCCCTCTCAATCTCTCTGTCCTCGTCACTTCAGTTTGACGATATGCCTTTCTACGTGTTACAATGGCAAAAACTGAACACGACCTTTGCTATGAACTATAAACTAACCGTCCGTCTGCCGAGCGGTATTTTTAGCTGTATGCGTTTGCACGTCGTCGTCGGAGGAGGCACTGTGTTCTGCAGGCTTAACTAAGTGAAGCTTTAAAACTACTGAGTTTGTTTGGAGTCTGTTTATCATTATCAAGCTTTAACGTTTACTGACCCAAAGAACATGCTGTTCTCATACCTTATTATCGAGATATGTAGACGGAGGGAGGGGGTGGTGGTGGTCGTGGTGGTGGTGGTGGTGGTGTGTGTGAGACAGGAGTTTAGAAAGTGCGAAAGTGGTATTTTATGTATGATCCAACTGAGATGAAAATTTAAAAATAAAAATTAAAAAATACATATTTTTCAAACACAGAACAACACAAAGATGAATATAAAACTAAAAGACTTCATACCAAAAAACGTGAAGACTATTTTCTTTTCAATACAGTGCCAAAGGAATGATTTGTACACTGATAAACAATCGTCTTCTCTTTTTCTTACTCACACGCAATCCCAAATCAAAATCTCAAACAATTCGGCAACAGCGCTCTTCGGACGCCGGGAAGACAGCTTCAGTGACTCTCTCTCTCTCTCTCCCTCCCTCTGTGTGTGTGTGTGTGTGTGTGTGTGTGTGTGTGTGTGTGTGTGTGTGCGTGTGTGTGTGTGTGTGTGTGTGTGTGTGTGTGTGTGTTTGCAGCATAAAAGTTGAGAACTTTGTTCTTCTTAGTTTACCCAAATATCTCTCTCTCTCTCTCTCTCGTTGTGTGTGTGTGTGTGTGTGTGTGTGTGTGTGTGTGTGTGTGTGTGTGTGTGTGTGTGTGTGTGTTTGCAGCATAAAAGTTGAGAACTTTGTTCTTCTTAATTTACCCAAATCTCTCTCTCTCTCTCTCTCTCTCTCTCTCTCTCCTACCCTCTCTTCATTTCCTGCCCCCCACACCCCTTTTAGACCCCCTCTAACTCTCAACGCCTCCCAAGCAGACAAAATTAATTCTGATAACTCGACTCACCCCCCCTACAATGCAGACAGTTCCCCAACTAAGCGTCGTTGGAAAATAAAAGTGGTGTGGCAGATGTCCTCCTTCCCCCCCCCCCCCCCCCCCAAGTCGTCAGTCACTGCGGCCCCCAAGACCACTGCCGAGCGCTGATTGCCTCCGAGATGTGACAACTTGAAAAGAGCAGCAAACCGCAGGTATGGGCAGTGGAGATTAACTGCGTCGTGATAAATGTCTCTCTCTGTCACTTTTACCTAGTTGAGAAACCAAGGGCAGCTGTTAAAACCTTGTGCAGGTGTGTGGTGTGGTGTGGTATGGTGTGCGTGAGGGTGGGGGTGGGAGGGGAACAGGGGGTGGGGGGGGGGCAGGGTGAGGAGGTGGGAGTGGGTAGAGAGTTGGGGGTGAGGGGAGTTATTGGGAGTTATATAGACGGGAGAGAGGAGGGAAGGGGTTAACAGGCCTGGATATCAATGTGTCTATATTTTGTATTGTTGGTGTGTGAACAGGGCGACCGAGATGATGGCTCTGTCTCTCTCTGTATATCTCTGTCTCTCTGTATATCTCTCTCTGTATATCTCTGTCTCTCTCACTTATGTGCCTTGTGTAGGTTTCTTTATGGATATTATGTGTGCAACGGGTCACAGGCCTATGCGCAATTAAAACGTTTGTTCTTGATCTCTGTCTCTCTCTGTATATCTCTGTCTCTCTCTGTCTCTCTGTATATATCTGTCTCTGTATATCTCTATCTCTCTCTGTCACTCTCTGTA
>NC_134881.1:3271485-3308985 GCF_041734735.1 Babylonia areolata | reverse complement strand
ACACACACACACACACACACACACACACACACGCTCACACGCACGCAAGTACACACAAACACACACACATATACACGCACGCACATACGCAACACACACGCACAGAGATAGATAGATAGATAGAGAGGGAGAGAGAGAGAGAGAGAGAGAGAGAGAGAGACAGACAGACAGACAGACAGACAGAACAGACAGACAGACAGGGGTTTTGTGTTTGTATTAATTTCGTGAGGAAAAACAGGCGATTCTGATTCACAGAAAGAGAGAACGAAGGGGGAGGGGGGAGAGAGAGAGACGTTTTGACGCTTTGGTGTTTTACTGTCATTGACTGTACAGAGAGAGAGAGAGAGAGAGAGAGAGAGAGAGAGAGAGAGAGAGTCGTTTATTTTGATCAGTCACAAACTAAACGGTAATGATATAACAGAATCTAGATAGGTACATCTGGCAATGAGAGAAAGAAAGAAAGTAAGAAACAAACAACATATATTTATTATATCATAGTCACAAGGAACCCTGGAGGAACAATATCATCAAAAGAAAAAAAGTACAAACGAAATTATGCTGAAAATGATATACAGCCAAATGTACACACGGATCAAATGGAGAAACAAGTATATATATTTTAAAAAACCCAACCAAACAAACAAACTATAAAACCATAATATGCAAGTACAAACACAGCAAGGAATGAAATTTGACATCCCAGAATACACAAGCATAAGTGCATATGGCCGAGAGAAAAAAAAAAAAAACAGAGGAGAAAAAAAGACAGAGAGACAGAAAGACGAAGCAAACAAACAAAAGAACTGAAATGTGGAGTAGGGACTGGAGACGGTTGTCATCAAACAGCTGGGCAAGATCTACAAGATCTATATGTGTATAGCCTGCAGGTGTATAAAGGAGAAAAAAAAAAAAAAAAAAATACTGTGCTGGTATTATACTGATC
Source organism: Babylonia areolata (assembly GCF_041734735.1). NCBI lineage: Eukaryota > Metazoa > Mollusca > Gastropoda > Neogastropoda > Buccinidae > Babylonia > Babylonia areolata. The sequence goes on along the minus strand of NC_134881.1, from coordinate 3,308,042 downwards.
GACTGACGATTTATGACAGGCGGTGTAGTTGGCCTCACGACATCTACTCACATGAATTTTTACATCAAATTGAATTAATAAATAAGAGGATAGTAGGGTGTGTGTGTGTGTGTGTGTGTGTGTGTGTGTGTGTGTGTGGAGCATACACATCAGGTAATATAGCTTACAGGTATAGCCATACCAGCACATTTGGAGGGTGGGGGTGCGACACGTGTAGCACTACACTGATGCCGCCAGAACGACAACAACGTGAAAGCGGGTAGCAGGAAAAAATATCAAGTCTTGTGTTGGGTGTCCGTGATTCCAATCCACAACATTTTGACTGCGAGTTCATTGAACCAAGTCAGCCAGTCATGCACGGTGTGTGTGTGTGTGTGTGTGTGTGTGTGTGTGTGTGTGTGTGTGTGTGTGTGTGTGTGTGTGTGTGTGTGTTTGCTTGCTTACGAAAAGAAATCAATTTCCGTATCACGTATAACACGTGTGTTCTTTCTCGCGCATGAGGGTGTGAGGGTGTGTGCATACCTGTCAGAGAGAGAGAGAGACAGCGCGACGGACAGACAGACAAACGGACGGACAGACAAACACAGACAGAAAGGCAGACAATGCATGTACACGCGCGAGCACTGATGCCCAACCATACACACATATTACAAGAGCACCACAGTGCAAAACAGTGTCCATGAAACAGCTTAAAAAATACAGCCACGTGAAAACGACTGCACAAATGACAGCCTACAATTCCCTCTCTCTACGTATTTATAACGGCAATCATTTTCACCGTCACTCACCATCATCACCATCGATCGTCTGTGGAAGCAAGCAAGTGTATGTAGGCTGTGCGACCAAGAATGGATGAATCAAGCAATAAAATGATGATAGCTGCATGGTCATTCAGACAGACTATCCCCCCCACCCCCCAGATAATCATTTCATTTGTCAGTGTGGCGTTGTGTCTCAAGCAGCCCCAATACTACAATGATGGCAGGTGACTGGTTGGCGAGAGCGTCACCAGGTAAACATTGACATCGTAGATTGAGCAAGCACTTCATCGCGTGGACACAGGACACAGCCCCAAACCGCCTGCAGCAAACCATCACAGAGAGAGAGAGAGAGAGAGACAGACAGACAGACAGAGAGAAGACAGACAGAGAATGAGAAAGACACAGACAGAGAGAGAGAGAGAGAGAGAGAGAGAGAGAGAGAGAGAGAGAGAGAGAGAGAGAGAAGGCGAGAGAAGATTTCACAGCGATTTCCCACCAGTTGTTGGGAGAAATTAAGGGTTGTTGGACCGGGTGATATGACTGGTTAATCTCTGTGTGTGTGTGTGTGTGTGTGTGTGTGTGTGTGTATGTGTGTTTGCTTCAGTGTACACGAGCATGTGGAGGAGGGGGGAACATGGCATCACTGAATATCTGAAATATATAGTTTGCACGGTATATTATCATACACTTTTTTTTTAAAAATAGAAAATGACAATACATATTGTTTGAACCGGGAGGGTGGTAGTTTCAAACATCTGATTTCAAGGAGCATGTAAATCGTTGCATGCTGGAATAGTTTTGTCAAAACATTATTGTAAAAAAATTTTTTTTTTTAATTAAAAAAAAAAAACAACCGGAGAAACAAAGAAAGTTATGTCCTTGACAAAGTGCAAAAGAGAAAGATTTCCTTTTGGGCACTGTCCCGAGGATACCAACCCTTCTCTCCCCCCCCCCCCCCCCCCCCCCCCCCCCCCCCCCCCCCCCCCCCCCCCCCCCCCCGCACACACACCCCCACCCCTCCCACCCAGCCTCTGCAGCAGCGCCATCCTCCCTCCCACACCCTCTACCCGCCTCCATCTTCCCACCTCCCCCCCCACACACACACACAGAGTCACACACACACGCACTCACCCCCACCCCCCACCCACACCTTCTCATTCTTATTCCGGCCACGGCTGCGGTCACGCCGCGCCTTTCTTGGCTTCTTGATACTGCCAGGTTTGCACAGGGCTTGCAGCCAACACCCGGGCCCTGCCCCGGCCAGGGATTTCACGGCCCCGCTGTCCTTCCTGGGGATTAGCTGTGTTGATCCAAAGGCGCGGACAGCACAGGCCACAGTTTTAAAAGGGGTTTGGTGTGGTGGGGGGGGGGGGGAGAGGGGGGGATAGGAGGGGCGATGGAGGATACAGGGGTTCTTTCTGGACACCTTTTCTGCCTTGTTGGCGTCCTGTCCTAAACCTTTCCAACTCTCTCTCTCTCTCTCTCTCTCTCTCTCTCTCTCTCTCCTTCTCTCTCTCTCTCTCTGTCGTCTGTTTGTGGAGTGTGGGAGGCATGTTGTTGGCGTCTTTTTGTTTATCTCCTTCCCCAGACCCTCTCATGCAGTTTACTCTACCAACTTTACTTTGCCACCATCACCAATCAACCACCTCTTTGGTCGGAGCCCTTGTATTGCCTTGCCCAGTGGTGTGTGGCTGTTGGACTGAAGACACGAATTCCCATCGTGAACTCGGGAGAACTTCCCCGCCCCCACCTCCCCCCACTCACCCCCTCCTCTCCCGTCTACCTTCGCGAGCATGCTGGCTTTTTGGGTATGCCCTTTAGAGCAACGGATTTGCTTTTATCATTCTTTTCTTTTATTTTATTCTATTTCACCGGTACATTATCGTTTCACTGCATGTTGGTTCTGACGACAGTCCGCTCTCGTTTGGAAGCAGCTGTCTTCACATTCGCACATCCACACACACACACACACACACACACACACACACACACATGCGCACGCACGCGTACACACACGTACACACACACATGCGGACGCACGCGCGCACACACACATACACAAATGCGCACGCACGCACACACACACATATACACACACATGCGCAAGCGCACACACACACACACACACACACACACACACACACACACACACACACAACAAGACAAATAAATCAAGAATACATGTGCTCCGCGTGTAATTTTCATGTTTACACCATATCAACATGTAGAGCCCATCTGGTTCCCCTTCCATCAGTGTTAAAACGAACAGAAAGCCAATCTTTGATCAGGTAACGAAAATCTAATCCAAATATATTTTGTAAAAAAAAAAAAGTAAATAAATAAAAAGCATAAAACACATGTTCACGCACTAGCTGTCAGAAAACTGTACGAGGTTGTTTTTTTCAAAACCTCAAGTAGTTCATTTTTTAGGAAAGAGAGAAAGACAGAAAGCTGTGTGTACACACACACACACACAGACACACACACACACACACACACTCCTCGAAGACTTGGTGGGGGGAAAGTGGCCAGTGGGCTGGAAGTCCTGTCAGTGAATAACAAACAAGCAATTACTGCGGGTATATTCACCGCCAGATCGATACCGTTCCCAAACGACTTTGTAACTCTACCGGGAAGACAGCAATTTTCCTCCTTCGATCGGAGCCGAGTTTGTGCAGTTAAAGACTGACTCCAATTAAGCAGACGCGCCATGCCAAGACTTCATCCCCTCACGCTATCGATGAGGTAAAGGACGGAAATTTGACTGGGAGGGGGGAGACCGTTTTCCTTCGTCGTCGATATCCTTTTCAGTCATGATTTATTCAAACACGTCTCTCGCAGGCTCCCTGGTTAGCGTGTCTGTGACATGTGTGTCAACAGCACGAGCTGCTGCTGGTCTTTCCAAGGCGTCTTTGTTAAAGGAGCGACAGGGTTCTGAGGCTGCCTTTTGCTGAACGTTCTGTTATATACGACCTACCCGTCTGGGACGTTTGTTCGACAAGTTTTCCGAGGCTGGGTTCAGCTGAACGTGATATTATATCTACCCGTCTGGAACATTAAGTACGCTTGTAATACTATTTTTCTTTCTGTATGGTCCTAACTTGAATATGTGTGTGTTTGTAGAAGTACAAGCATACACATTCTTGAGTCACATCCTTGTACAACGAGTAATTCTGTGCGGTTGCAGGTCGGAAGGATGCTGAAAATCTGGACTTCAGAGGAAAAAATTGCAAATATGATTTGTGAAGAAAATATGCTCGCATAGAACAGAGAATGGTTTATCTGCATTCCGTCACCACGCAGGTTCTCTTCATGTGTAGGTTGACCTTGTACAGAACGAAAACTTTAAGCGTCCCTAAATAAACATATATAGACTGATACTTAAGACATTGCTGTAAAAAAAAAAGGAAAAAAAAAGAGAGAAGTAATATTCTATATAGGTTTGACTGACAAGGAAGAAAATAACAAGAAACAAGAAGCAGGAATAGAAGAGGAAGTGATGCAGATCATAGCAATTATTTCATCACTGCAATGTGCAGAGAGAATTATTCATAACTACAATGTGCAGTGACAATTATTCATAACTGCAATTTGCTATGACAATTATTCATAACTAAAATGTACAGTGACAGTTATTCATAACTGCAACGTGCAGTGACATTTATTCATAACTACAATGTGCAGTGAAAATTATTCATAACTGCAACGTGCTGTGACAATTATTCATAACTGCAGTACCCATGACAGCCCAGCCTCAGCATCATTTGACGCACCAATTGAGGAACTGGTTGCCAGCTGTCAGTCTTAATCCACGCGTTTGTAATAGAGAAGGGAAAACGCAGCTGGATTGCTGCTGGACCGATACAAGTAGATTCGATTTCTCTCTCTACCAACTGCGATTCTCTCCACGCAGCCTTCCCCAGCAATGAAAACGGCTCTTTTTCTTTTTCTTTCTTTTTTTTTTCTATGTGGGCTATGGTGACAAAGGAGTGGGGGGTGGGATAGGATTTTTTTTTATCATATCTTTAATTATTATGTTCTTTTATTCACATACTTCTTTAATAACCAGGGCATATCATATATCAATGTTACGTTTGTTATCAACATGTATATGTTTGTTATACAGACGCCATACTCTAAATGTGTGTATAGCCTACTTTTCTTTCATATATTTCCTTTTTGTCTTGTTATGTTGCTGTTTCTTTTTTATGTTTTTTGTATATGAATAGGTAAATGTAGGAAAATATTTTTGATAAGAATTCTTTCAACAACAACAAAATAGATTTTTTTAAAAATTTTAACTCTCTCCATACGAACGGCGAAACAGACGACGTTAACAGCGTTTCATCCCAATTACCATCATCAAAATATTGCAAGTGGAAGGCTCTTATACTGAAGAGGTGAATGTTGACAAAGAATACCACAATTCTGACGACGGAAGCTAAAGGTTGGGTCATTCAGACACCCACTGGACATCCGAGGGGTCTGTGTAGAGGAGAAGAGAGGACTGGCCGTACTGAGTGAGTTAAAACTCGAGCTATTCACTCGATCTTTCCTTGCCCCTCCTCCCAAAGAAGAGAGGGACTTTGCAACGTACAGATCCGGTTCTATGGTCTGAACATTCATGTGATTGTCTGATCCACATTACTGCTTTGTACACAGACGCCATTGATGTGATGTCAACTCCATTGGTTAGTAATACTAATACTAATAATACAAAATAATAATTAAAAAAAATAATAATAATGGTATTTATATAGCGCTGAATCTTGTCGCACGAAATAAGTAACAATTTAATGTACCCCCAATGTGTTCCATGTATTGTATATGTCACATGAAATATTTGATATTTTTCAGATACACCAACGAGGTTTCATGAAATGAATAAGCTGTATCTTGTTTTATCTTGAATGGATTGGTGACTTGATATACCAACACCACGAACATATTAAAGAGTTTGCCAAAAACACCATAAGAATAGCAAAACATCCCAAACAAGACAAGGATGAGAAAGTGTCAAGATGGTTGAACTGGGCTAAATGAAGCTGGTGACTAAAAGTGTGTGTGTGTGTGTGTGTGTGTGTGTGTGTGTGTGTGTGTGTGTGTGTGTGTGTGTGTGTGTGTGTGACAGACAGAGAGGACGGTATCACATATTTACCAGAAAGCGGTGTTCCTGTCACTTATGAACACATATGATGGCAAACCTTTTGTTCTTTTCATTGAGAAAAAACAAAACGTAAAGGAATTATTCAAACATATTTTCTTTGTTGACACACTTTGGGTTTTTTTTTCTTTGTTGTTGTTGTTGTTGTTATTGTTGTTTTTCTTTATTTTTAGATTTTGGTTCATTATTATTTTCATAATTAAAAAGGTAACACAGCGATAATATTTACATGAAAACAATGATAAAAAAATGAAACTTAAAAGTGTGTGTGTGTGCGCGCGCGCGCACGTGCACGTGTGTGTGTGTGTGTGTGTGTGACTTCACGACAGCTTCAAAAACACCAAAGGCATTACGATCGCTATGCTGACCATCATCATTATTGGCTCATCACAAATGTAGTGACCAGAGACGATACACAAGACAAGACACGTCCAGCAGCTTCCTACACAGTGATCATTTTCTTTCTCTTTTTCCCACTTTTCCTTTGTGGTTAAACATATCTATGTCTTTTATTCAATACGGTATGGAGGCGCACACGTACAACAGCTTCCTACACTGTGATCATTTTCTTTCTCTTTTTCCCACTTTTCCTTTGTGGTTAAACATACCTATGTCTTTTATTCAATACGGTATGGAGGCGCACACGTACAACAGCTTCCTACACTGTGATCATTTTCTTTCTCTTTTTCCCACTTTTCCTTTGTGGTTAAACATACCTATGTCTTTCATTCAATACGGTATGGAGGCGCTGTGACAGACCCGGTAACCGTTGGACATCTGATCCAGTGACCAGGGTTCGGTCCCCCGTTCAGGCCTGGTGTTGTGTCCATGGGAAAGGCACTTCCTCTCTCCATCTAGGTGTGAATGGGTACCTCACTTGGCTGGCGGAAGGTTAGAACAGCGGAAGCAGAGGATTGGGCCCCGCCTTCCCATGCCGAGCCCTAGACACAGTGGATATGAGTTCACTGCCTTCCCATGCCGAGCCCTAGACACAGTGGATATGAGTTCACTGCCTTCCCATGCCGAGCCCTAGACACAGTGGATATGAGTTCACTGCCTTCCCATGCCGAGCCCTAGACACAGTGGATATGAGTTCACTGCCTTCCCATGCCGAGCCCTAGACACAGTGGATATGAGTTCACTGCCTTCCCATGCCGAGCCCTAGACACAGTGGATATGAGTTCACTGCCTTCCCATGCCGAGCCCTAGACACAGTGGATATGAGTTCACTGCCTTCCCATGCCGAGCCCTAGACACAGTGGATATGAGTTCACTGCCTTCCCATGCCGAGCCCTAGACACAGTGGATATGAGTTCACTGCCTTCCCATGCCGAGCCCTAGACACAGTGGATATGAGTTCACTGCCTTCCCATGCCGAGCCCTAGACACAGTGGATATGAGTTCACTGCCTTCCCATGCCGAGCCCTAGACACAGTGGATATGAGTTCACTGCCTTCCCATGCCGAGCCCTAGACACAGTGGATATGAGTTCACTGCCTTCCCATGCCGAGCCCTAGACACAGTGGATATGAGTTCACTGCCTTCCCATGCCGAGCCCTAGACACAGTGGATATGAGTTCACTGCCTTCCCATGCCGAGCCCTAGACACAGTGGATATGAGTTCACTGCCTTCCCATGCCGAGCCCTAGACACAGTGGATATGAGTTCACTGCCTTCCCATGCCGAGCCCTAGACACAGTGGATATGAATTCACTGCCTTCCCATGCCGAGCCCTAGACACAGTGGATATGAGTTCACTGCCTTCCCATGCCGAGCCCTAGACACAGTGGATATGAATTCACTGCCTTCCCATGCCGAGCCCTAGACACAGTGGATATGAGTTCACTGCCTTCCCATGCCGAGCCCTAGACACAGTGGATATGAATTCACTGCCTTCCCATGCCGAGCCCTAGACACAGTGGATATGAGTTCACTGCCTTCCCATGCCGAGCCCTAGACACAGTGGATATGAATTCACTGCCTTCCCATGCCGAGCCCTAGACACAGTGGATATGAGTTCACTGCCTTCCCATGCCGAGCCCTAGACACAGTGGATATGAATTCACTGCCTTCCCATGCCGAGCCCTAGACACAGTGGATATGAATTCACTGCCTTCCCATGCCGAGCCCTTGACACAGTGGATATGAATTCACTGCCTTCCCATGCCGAGCCCTAGACACAGTGGATATGAGTTCACTGCCTTCCCATGCCGAGGCCTAGACACAGTGGATATGAGTTCATTGCCTTCCCATGCCGAGCCCTAGACACAGTGGGTATGAGTTCACTGCCTTCCCATGCCGAGCCCTAGATACAGTGGATATGAGTTCACTGCCTTCCCATGCCGAGCCCTAGACACAGTGGATAATTATGAGTTCACTGCCTTCCCATGCCGAGTCCTAGACACAGTGGATATGAGTTCACTGCCTTCCCATGCCGAGCCCAGGACACAGTGGATATGAATTCACTGCCTTCCTATGCCCAGCCCTAGTGGATATGAATTCACTGCCTTCCTATGCCCAGCCCTAGACACAGTGGATATGAGTTCACTGCCTTTCTATGCCCAGCCCTAGACACAGTGGATATGAATTCACTGCCTTCCTGTGCCCGGCCCTAGACACAGTGGATATGAGTTCACTGCCTTCATGTGCCCGGCCCTAGACACAGTGGATATGAATTCACTGCCTTCCTATGCCCGGCCCTAGACACAGTGGATATGAGTTCACTGCCTTCCTATGCCCAGCCCTAGACACAGTGGATATGAGTTCACTGCCTTCCTATGCCCAGCCCTAGACACAGTAGATATGAGTTCACTGCCTTCCTATGCCCAGCCCTAGACACAGTGGATATGAGTTCATTGCCTTCCCATGCCGAGCCCTAGATACAGTGGATATGAGTTCATTGCCTTCCCATGCCGAGTCCTAGACACAGTGGATATGAATTCACTGCCTTCCCATGCCGAGCCCTTGACACAGTGGATATGAGTTCACTGCCTTCCCATGCCGAGCCCTAGACACAGTGGATATGAGTTCACTGCCTTCCCATGCCGAGCCCAAGACACAGTGGATATGAGTTCACTGCCTTCCCATGCCGAGTCCTAGACACAGTGGATATGAGTTCACTGCCTTCCCATGCCGAGCCCAAGACACAGTGGATATGAATTCACTGCCTTCCTATGCCCAGCCCTAGTGGATATGAGTTCACTGCCTTCCTATGCCCAGCCCTAGACACAGTGGATAGAGTTCACTGCCTTCCTATGCCCAGCCCTAGACACAGTGGATAGAGTTCACTGCCTTCCTATGCCCAGCCCTAGACACAGTGGATAGAGTTCACTGCCTTCCTATGCCCAGCCCTAGACACAGTGGATAGAGTTCACTGCCTTCCTATGCCCGGCCCTAGACACAGTGGATATGAATTCACTGCCTTCCTATGCCCGGCCCTAGACACAGTGGATATGAGTTCACTGCCTTCCTATGCCCGGCCCTAGACACTGTGGATATGAGTTCACTGCCTTCCTATGCCCGGCCCTAGACACAGTGGATATGAGTTCACTGCCTTCCTATGCCCGGCCCTAGACACAGTGGATATGAATTCACTGCCTTCCTGTGCCCGGCCCTAGACACAGTGAATATGAGTTCACTGCCCGATGGCCTTAAAAGGCTATGGGACCTTTAAACTTTAAACTTTAACCTTTAATAGTCCAATAATATTAGTTGCGAAGAAGATCGTGCCTTGATTTTCGTCTCCTTCAGCGCATTTTCACGGGTGTGAAAAAGAATACATTTTTCACAACAGGCTATAAATTATTGTCTTTTGGGCCTTGCGTGTTATCACTGGCGTACACGGCCACAGTCATCTCTATCCCTACATCCTTCCCTAGTCGCATGAACCAGTGTCGGTGATGCTTTCATGTAACCCGCATCACATGGATACGGGTGGCAACATTTCCTTCTGAATGTGTCGATAGTGAAGAGTATTTAATGGATTGAGAAATTTATTTCCAACAAAATCATCCCAAAGAAGTCCGTGCTAGTTACAGATGCAAGCGAAAAAGCGCAGGCCTTTATCCCCCAACCCCAACCCCACCTCCGCCCCCACATCCTGCTAATTCGTGCGAAAGACTGACCCACTTGCATTTATTGACGTGTTTTGTGGGGTTTTTTTGTGTTTTTTGGTGTATATATATATATATAACTTTTTAAAATCTTATTATTATTATTTTATTTTAATACTGACTGAGGCATGTTTTTCAGGACTCATCAGCAGTTCCGCGGAATGCCAATAAAAAGATTCACTGATGTCTGGAATATGCGTGCCTCAGCCCGACATGTCAGATAAATTCTGTGGTGGCGCCGTGTTGGTTTGATCCTGTCATAACCCTGACAACTTTCATGCACCGCTCACTTTCACTCTCAAAGTTATTTTCGTGGCAGTGTAAAGTGTGTGTGTGTGTGTGCGTGCGTGCGTGCATGCGTACGTAGGTGTGTGACTCTGTGTGTGTGTGTGTGTGTGTGTGTGTGTGTGTGTGTGTGTTTGTAAATGTGTATGCGCGCGCGCGTGTGCTTTGTGTGTGTGATTGTGAGTGTGTGTGTGTGTTTCTTTAGTTCAACGTCTTTTCACTATTAGTGATATTATACGATTAAGGGGGTGGGGGGAGGTGGGGGCGGAGAGGAGGTCAGGAAACATAAAAAAAAAACAAAACACTATGCTAGTAATAAGGGGAAAAAACAGGAAAAAAAACCCACAAAAACCAATAATTCTGCGAATGGCGTGTGTGTGTGTGTCACTTGAAACGAAACAAAACCAAACGCTAACTAGTAATAGTCTGGCGGTGGTGGGGGTTGGGGGGCGTGGGGGGTGGGAACTGTCTCTGTGTGTGCGTGTGTGTATGTGTGTGTGTGCGCGTGTGCGTTTGTCAATGCGTGCGAGCGTGTGTTCGCGCGCACGTTTGTGTGTGCTGGTGTGTTTGCGTGCGTGTGAATAAATCATCGGTTTGAGGACGGCCTCGGGTTACAGACTGCATTGTGGAACATTACACTATCCGCGACAGACAACACGGTCAGTTTACCTTTCAGACTCCCATGGAAAAAACGGGACAGGACTCGCGGAAGGCATGTACACATGGGGAGTAGTGTGTGTGTGTGTGTGTGTGCTGGTGTGATGACGCTTGGAGTGAATAGTAAGCGCCAGTTTGCGCTTTGATGTGGTGCCCTGATGTGCTATTATATTACAGTTTGATGTGGTGTGGATTGTGTGCTGTGTGTTTTGTTGTGTCGTGGTGTGATGATTTGCCAGTGTGCGCGCGCGAGTGTTTGCGTTTGTGCGCGTGCACGCGCTTGTCTTGGGGTGAGAGGGCGTGTGTAAAAAAAAGAGATACCGACAAATAGACAGATAGAGAGAGACAGAGATAGAAAGATAGAAATACAGAAAGATATATCTGTCATTCGTTTGGTTTATCATATACATCGGTCGCAGGTCATTATACAAACACATGCGATGGTGACATGCACCGGAATATTCACCTCTGTATGTGTGTGTGTGTGTGTGTGTGTGTGTGTGTTCAGAACTATATGGACACCATTTTTTGTTGAGGATCACAATGACAACATTTTTTTGCTCAGAGAAAAGACACTAAATCTGATATGAGGACGCGAATGCCGCATTGGAACAGAAAACGTCAAGGGCCATAATTTGTATTTGTATTTGTATTGCTTTTTATCACAACAGATTTCTCTGTGTGAAATTCGGGCTGCTCTCCCCAGGGAGAACGCGTTGCTACACTACAGCGCCACCCTTTTTTTCCATTTTTTCCTGCGTGCAGTTTTATTTGTTTTTTCCTATCGAAGTGGATTTTCTACAGAATTTTGCCAGGAACAACCCTTTTGTTGCCGTGGGTTCTTTTACGTACGCTAAGTGCATGCTCCACACGGGACCTCGGTTTATCGTCTCATCCGAATGACTAATGATATCAGTTCTCCCAAAAATTCATCGACCGGTTATGTGAATACAGATATAATGTTTGTGTGGTCTCATAATTGCATCAAACCACTCCTGGGGAAAAGAAAAAAAAACAAAAAAAAAACAAACAAAAAAACATGCTGGTCACAAGTTATCTAAAAGTATCAGTAGCTATTTTCACTTCCTCGGCACCTTGATGTCACCAGACAACACGGAAACCACTCACAGGCAGAAAGTACCTGCGACACATTAATTTTATGCATGACTTAACCCTTTCCCCGCCAGCTATTCTTAGCCACTGTCTTTTCTGTGTTTATACCACAAGGGAATTTTGTACTCTAAATTGACTGGCGGTGAAAGGGTTAAACAATCAGGAACGAGCTCTGCCATTGTCGGTGTTCTGTTCGTTTTCCTCGTGTTCTGTTCGTTTTCTTCTCCTCCTCTCCTCCTTTGTGTCTTCTTCTTCGTCTTCTTCTTTCAAACTAGAAAAATAAATAAATAAATAAATAAATAATAACTGAATCGAAAACGTTGGTCTCTTTCGAAGTCTTGTCTCCTCCTTCTAACAGTACAATTAATATTTTCATCACCTCCCTAATAAATGTTCAACTCTTGCTCGGTCGTTTTTATTTGTTTTGGTTCACTGATCATCCAACCCATTCTGATTATTATTGTTATCATTAATCATTATTATTATCATCATATCTCATCTTTGCCAGAATGACATATTATCAGACAGGAATCATGAATTATATTTTAACAGAGAGCAATCATGAATACAATCAGCTGTGCTTCATTAGAACCACGTTTTGGAATGTCAAAGCTATTTTCAGCGTATCTTTCAATGTTGTTACATTTCAAAATTCCTGACAGTCCATTTCTTTCTCTGCTGAACTAGTTTTTCTACAACACCATGGGATTCCTTCACTTCTCTTTCTTCATTCATCTTACTTTTTCTTTTGATGGCACAACTCAAAACGAAAGGCAAGTCTTCAATATATGTTACATGATGAGCATCCAACGATTTTTTTTAATAACAATCATTGCAACATACTGAAGAAACTTCAGATAATTTATTCAGATATGTAGATCGTGTGTGTGAGTGTGTGAGTGTGTGTGTGTGTGTGTGTGTGTGTGTGTGTGTGTGTGTGTGTGTGTATGCATGTATGTATGCATGTATGTATGTATGTATGTATGTGTACGTGTTTGTGTAGGTGTGTGTGCGTTTAAGTAAGTGTGCACATGATGAGTGTGCGCGCGCGTATGTTCGTGCATATGTGTGTCACCAAGCATAACCCAGCTTTCGCTGATGATCACAATGCCACCCCCACCCCCTGTCCCTCCCTCCTCTTCCAGACAGGTCGAATGACGCCAATCAAATACATACACATTTATTTTCATCCTCACAGGCGTGTGCATGACTGAAATGATAATTATGTGACCGACATTTGCATCTCGGGATCGCTTTATGAATCCCAAATCATTCTGACCTCATTATGAACAATTGTACATACGGCTGAAGCAGCAAAGATAACCGATTCAAATGTGCCCTGATTTTTTTTTTTTTTTTTTCATGGTTGATAATTCATTTTCTGATCAATCATTTATCCATTCATTTATTGTATTTGTATTTGCATTTATATTTCTTTTTATCACAACAGATTTCTCTGTGTGAATTCGGGCTGCTTTCCCCAGGGAGAGCTCGTCGCTACACTACAGCGCCACCCATTTTTTTGTATTTATTCCTCCGTGCAGTTTGATTTGTTTTTCTTGTCGAAGTGGATTTTTCTACAGAATTTTGCCAGGAACAACCCTTTTGTTGCCGTGGGTTCTTTTACGTGCGCTGAGTGCATGATGCACACAGGACCTCGGTTTATCGTCTCATCCGAATGACTAGCGTCCAGACCACCACTCAAGCTCTAGTGGAGGGGGGGAGAAAATATCGGCGGCCGAGCAGTGATTCGAACCAGCGCGCTCAGATTCTCTCGCTTCCTATGCGGACGCGTTGCCTCTAGGCCATCACTCCACTTTTGTTTGTTTCTTTCCTTGTTTTACTTGTTTGCTTATTTTGATATTGGTTTCTGTTTGTTTGACATTTGTTTATTGTCATTTTTGTTTTATAAAGTGTGGAACAGATTTTTAAAAAGACGGACACCGCTGTTATAAAAAACTTGGTATTTTATTCTGTTATGTTTGTTTAGGGGAAGGGGTGTGTTTCACTTCATCTAAGAGAATTATTTTGCGGTCCTTCTTTCCCTGTAAAACAACATACAACAAAACTTTTTTTTTTTTTTTCACTTGTAAAAGTTGTTGGTTTTTTTTTTTTATTCCTGTCTCCCTCTTTCTCTATTTATTTGTTGTACAGTTGGCCTGTTCATTTCACCATCTCACTAGTTGACTGTGGACTCTTGTCCGGAGGTTGTTTTTTTTTTCCATTTGATTGCTGTGAATAAGGTGCCCATTTTCAGTTCCTGATTTCTTTTCCATTGGTAAAGCCAAGAAATATTGCTGTCGATATTACCGGGTTGTTTGTTGTTGTTGTTGTTGATGTTGTTATGTTTTTTCTTTTTCTTTTTTTTTCTTTTTTCTCAAACAGATGAACAGCTGTATCCTTTCAACAATCTCCTTTCCGGTCTTTGATGTTGTTTAATTAACTGTTCCAAGAAAAAAATACATCTCTTTTCAATCGATTTTATCTCTGTTACTTCCATTTCATGTATATAATTATTGCTATTGCTTCAACGAGTCTCTCTTATACTATTTCATTTCCACTGCTTCAAAACAGTTGGGGCTTTTTTTTTCTTCCTCAAATGTTCAGAAATTTCCTTGTTTCTTCCGCTTCGATCGGTTCTGAACCGAAGTTTATTTCTTTTTCTTTTTTCCGATGGTTTCAAGTCTCTTTTTATCTTTACACCCAATTTTTTTGTTTAATAATTTTTTGGATATTTATTGCTGTATCAATGATAATTTCTTTACGCTGTTGCTGTACCCTTTCTTGACAAGTTTGCCGTCTTATAAGTTCTGCTGTTCCCATCCATGCAGAAAATCTCAGTTTCAATGGCTCAATGTAAGTGTACTACTCTGGTGTTTCTGTACTATCATTTGCTTCTCTCTAACTTCGATGGAAGTCTCTGAAAATTATTTCCACTGCCGAAAAGTTAATAGTGTTGAAAGGTTCAACGCTCAAGATTCCATGGCGGTCGGGGGCAGTGAACTCATTTCTCCTCTGTGGTCGGCATAGGGCTCATCTCCTACTTCCTGCTTCCTTTAACCGTAAAGTCAGGTACCCAGTCACAACTCGGGTGGAGTGAGGATAATCGGAGTAAACTGTCTTTCCCAAGGACACAACACCATGCCGAAACAGTACATCGAACCCCGATCACTGGCGAACACTGGGTCGATAGTCCAACACCGAACAGATTCTGCCACAGTCTTTTTTTTTTCTTTTTTTTAAAACATTTTTTAAATTCCATTTTGATAGGTTGACATTTTACAACAACAACAGCATCTTAATGGACATTTATAAAGAAGAAAAAACAAACAAAGAACAGAAAAAAACAAAAAAACAAAAAAACAAACAAAACAAAACAAACAAACACCATAAATACTCTGATAGAAACAGCCAAGCAGCTGGATTATACACTGGTTGGTTATCATCATGGAGTATTATCATTCATTTCTTAAGATCTTACACAAGCTGTCAAGGAATACAAATTCTGCCACAGTAATTTTCGGGAAAACCAAACAATACATACATACATACATATATATATATATATATATATATATATATATATGTGTGTGTGTGTGTGTGTGTACATATATTCTACAGAACTGACGGTGTCGATCTCTGCTGCGTACTTTATTTCAATCCTGTCTTCTTTAAGGGTAAGGTGTGGGCGGTTATTTGCACACATCTTGAGGCTGGTTTGTTGAGTTCTAACATGAATGCTCGCCACAGATACTGCGTGCATCGTGTTCGCTTTTCTGTGCTGGGATATGTGTAAAGAACAATATCACACGGGTTTTGTTTTTTTGTTTTTTTTTTTCATTTTCCTCCCCAAAACTTATTCAACAGTTATTCTTAAGTTTGTTATTTCCACCGAAAAAATGTCATGAATGTCATGAATCCTTGTGACGCAACGAGAAATGGAAAACGCTGGAAACCACCTTTTACTGACGGGAGGAAAAAAAGATCAGAAATGAAGTTTGAAATTATACATTCTGCTATTTTAAACTCAGTCATGTCTGTGCCCCAAATCAAAGGTTTTAAATGAAGGAAAGAAGAAAAAAGGAAAAAAAGGAAAACAATCATACAAGGCGTTGGAAAAGATTATTATGTGAGTGTGTGTGCGCGCGGCCGCATGTGTGTGTGTGCGTGTGCGTGTGCGTGCATGCGTGTGTGTACTTGTGTGTCTTGAAACAAAGCTTGGAAAGAACATAACTGAAAAACATCAAAATGGAAGGATATGTTATCGTTTGGAAATGAGGAATGCCAAGCAACAGTCTGTGATCAGAGTACATTATATATTGTTTATCAATTATGAATCAATAAAATTGAACATAATACATAATATTTGTGATTAGTATAAAAAATTTAAAAAAAGAAATTTGAAATAAAATGAAGGATATCTTTTATCTAAAAAAAACAACAACACACAAACAAACGTGAGCGTTTGCTTTATTCATGAATGCTTAAAATGCTTTGATGAACTCACACGTCCACTCCCCCGCCCCCTATCTTTGCTTTACTTATTTTATTCTTTATTACACTTTCTCTTGCTTTGCTTTATTCTTCCAACTATATTCTTCTTTATTCATTTCATTTTTTATGATGCTGCGATAAACATTTTCTTTCCAATATCTTTTTTATTGTTTGAATTTTTTAAAATCCTAATTCTTTATTTCTGTACATCCAACCAGTTTCCCAGCCTAATTTGTATGTGCTCTATTGTAAGTGCAGTGCGACATTTTGTGTTTATAAATCTTGGTCTGTTCAGTTGTTTATTTTTCATATCATTTACATATCATGCACGTACGCTGACAATAAACACTTAAAGACTAATCACAGATTAATAATAATAATTATGATAATGATTATAATAATAATATATATAGTAGTAGTAGTAGTAGTGGTGAAAATAATACTACTACTAAATAATCACCATCATAACTAATACTTCAAGAATTATTATCATCATTATCATTATTATTATCATTATCATTATTGCTATTATTATTCTTATTATTATTATCATTATTGTTGTTGTTGTTGTTTTGCTGTTGTGTTTATTATCGTCTTCGTTATCATTATCATTGTTATGTTTAATATCATCTTAACCATCATTATTATCATTTACAGTCCTGATTGACAGAATCAGAACAGGGCCTTTTGATTACTGTTTAACTGACTGTCAGACTGGTGGACAGACTGACTGACGGACTGACTGACCGACCGACTGACTAAAGTGATAAAAATCAAGTAGGCTAATTTACGTCCACCTGAACCGTACACAGACAGACAATGTACATAACAGGGCTCATCGTTCTTTCCCCTTCCCCTGACAGATAGATGACTGATGACGACAAGCATCATTGAAAGAAGATGAGGGTACCGCTAGTCATGGCACACACACACACACACACACACACACACACACACACTCACGCACACACACACACTCACGCGCACACACACACACACACACACACACACACACACACACACACACACACACACACATCTTTGTCTCCTTCCGCAGAACACTTCAGAGTGTACCGACACCAACGACACTTCGGGCTGTTAATGAAAAGATGCTTAAACTGGTCACTTTCTGTGGACATGTGGGTAACAATGGAGATAAAGACAGAAGCGATCTACCTGGGATGAATGACACAATATTAAAGCAGGACATTGTTATTACAAACACTCAAATTCTTCACCAGTGCTTTATACTGTTTTAGATTGAATATTATGGAGCGACAGGTGCACGGCCACCCCCATCCTCCCCCCACACACACACACACACACACACACACACACACACACACACACACACACACACACAAAACGTGAAAAGATGATGAGAACTGCAACCATGGTTGAGAAGTTGTATTTGAACATATATACTACTTGTGCAAGCATACACACGTGTATTCACAACATACATCCATACATGTTTGCATTATTCTCCTTTTTTAAAATGTCCTTCCATGTGTGTATTTTAAAACTGTTGTATACATACATACATACATACATACATACATACATACATACATACATACAAACATAGATACATACATACATAAGTGTGTGTGGTATATACACACATACGTACATATCTACACACACACACACACACACACACACACACACACACACACACACACACACACACACACACACACACACACACACACACACACAGAGTATATGGCTTAAAAAGTATATGACGTATGTATGGTGAAATATAACATATGATATATATCATAACCAATTAATAACCGTGTGTGCGAGTGTAATGTGAGTAAGTCAGTAGGTGAGTGAGTCAGTGTGTGTGTTTGTGTGTGTGTGTGTGTGTGTGTGTGAGAGAGAGAGAGAGAGAGAGAGAGAGAGAGAGATTTAAGTTCAAGTATTTAATGTAAAACTAAAGAAAAAAAGTGGGTAAAACAGTAGACAAAGTTTTGCATATCTTCACCGAAACCAGCTTCACAATACAAATTATGTCATTAAGAAAACACTTCTTATTCAGACTGAATGTAGTCATAGTATGAATAGGCATTTGTTTATTAAAGAATGAGACAGACTTCTTTCAGTTTAGAACATTAAACATGAATGCTCATCCATCTCATGGTCCACAAAGAGATATTAATAGTTACTGGTGACTGTGTACCACAACAGTACACTTGCCTGCATTGAAAGCCGACAAATTCTTTGTCATCTTCCCGTCTTGAAATTAAAAAGAAACTCAAGAAAATGGAGCTGCTAATCGTTGCATGTATGGTCTGTCATAAGCCTTGTTGTACACAGACATTGCATTAGTAATGACAGTTTTCTGGACGACAATGGGTTGTGTATTATGCGGGCTTGTCTGGTACTGTCAATACTATTTCTGAAAATCCACAGCAGCTTACTATGTGTGTGTGTGTGTGTGTGCTCAAAGAGGATACTTTAGTAAATCAATAGACGGACGTTGGTAACGAACAATAATCAATGTTGAGGTCCAGTTAAATACAATAAAGAGAATGTATAGATCAGTTAAGGGCAATAAGTAAAATCCTTTCGTCTAATTAAAGTAATAAATCTTTCAACTATTGCAGGCCCAGAACTTCCTACAATCATAATTGTGAATACTCACTAAAAAAAAAAAAAAAAAAGAAAACAAAACAAAACCACAAAAAACAAACAACTCTAAAATGAGTCAACCGAACAATCATATTTGTATATTTTGATCCACGACTTGTCTTGGACGATACACGTTCACAAAGTATTTTTTTTTAAACTGATTGAAGAATGTGTTCCCAGCTCAGTTGAAGACGGGAGGAAGAGACAAGAACTACTTACTGGAGGTTCCGGACGGTCGGTTCATGATGCCGCCGTGTAATGATAATACTCCACAGCAGCCGCTGCACAGCACAGCACAGCACAGCACACAGCGACAGTGAGTCCTCGTGTGAGTCACCCCGCCACCATCCGCTGTCAGACGGCAGGACACCCAGACACTGACTCTCCACTTCGTGCCAGCGTCAGTCGGCACACGTTGTTTTCTGTCTGTCACACCACGAAGCCAACACCTCTCGCGCTACATGCCAGCCAGCCAGCCAGTCCTGGACCTGCCACTGACCCCACTGTCCCGCAACCCCGTCGCTTGGTCCTCAGAGCTCTGTGGTCAGGCCTGGTGAAGTTGTGGTTTTAAAAAAAAAAAGTAAAAGAAGCGGGTGGCTTGCCAAAAAAAAAAAATCCAGCTCACCGTGTCCTAGAGTCGGAATTGTCGTCTGCTTCAGTCACGCCGTAGTTACCTTTCCCTGACCTCCGCCACCGGCCGACCAATCAGAGGAGAGCGCTGTGGCGGCGACAAGCGGACGACAAAAAGGCACAAATGAAAAGAACGACGTTGGACGCGCCCCCTGCATGACATGCAGACAGCAGGCGGTCTCGTGCAGCATGGCACGGACGCTTCTGATTGGCTGGGACAGTGTCAATTGGGGGCGGGGCTTGGAGTGTCGTCGGGGCTGGTAGCAGAGTGCAACACTCTGTGCCATTGCGTGCTGTCGTCAGTCGGCTGCTTTTGGTGGCCGGCTTTCTGCCTCCCGATCTTGGCGTGACTGTGCTTCCAGAACGGAGATCGGATGTGACCACCGGTGATGTCACGTGCTGTGACGGCTGACGATGGGCTGACGGGATGAGTGTACGGATCATTGGCTCCATCTGCCGGTCGCTACACGATGCGGAGGCCGACAACTCCTTTATTATTGTTATTCTTGTCCATCATTGGCGTTTATTGGTATTGCTAGTGTAGTATTCCCTTTATTAATGTTCCGATGTCTGTGTTTTGTTCCGCTTTCATTTTCGTTTTTTTTCGTTTTTCTTTTTTTTTCTTTTTTTACAAGCATAGGGGCCTTTTCTGTACGGTCTGATTAGATTTTGTTTCTAGAATTATCATCATAGTTTTATCCAAATCATCTGGGGGAGAGGAAGAAATAAAAAGGGTTACACAATGACAGACAGATAGATAAATAGAAAGAGAGATAGACTGACCTGTATAAAACAAAAAAAAAGAAAAAAGACAGACACAGACGCACAGAAGACCAGCCGTCAGCCACAGGCCTGTATGGTTGATTCACGGCTGTATCATTTACAGGTCTATATCTGTCGATTGCGAACTAAACATGTACACCTACAATAAATATGTACGCAAATAAGGACACAAATGTACACCTAAATAAATACAGATAAACATATAAATAGACCTCTCTCTCTCTCTCTCTCTCTCTCTCTCTCTCTGTCTTGCACCATCTTGTAAGAAAAACAAAAAAAAACAAAATGTTTGCTTGTTTGTTTCATCTTTGTTTTTGTTTGTTTGTTTGTTTTTGGGTTTGTTCTTTATCGTTTATTAAAGAAATGATAATATATTTCTTTTCTTCATGTTTTCTTTATTTCTTCCTTCTTCTCCCCCCCCCCCCCCCTTTTAGTTTTGTTTTTATTCTTTTTGTTTGTCTTTTTATCTTTGTTTCGTCGTACCATTACCAATTAAGAAAGAAGTATCAAGGACGAAGAAAGTAATTGCATATATTTTCATTACAGCAGTTGCCTCTGAATATGTGCACATAACATACATTCATGCATATATAAATAGATCCATACATACATACACAGATACATACATTCAGTATATATTTACGAATAACTTGTTGATAAGGTCAAACAGGTTTTGTTATAAGGATGCTAACAATGACTATGGATGTTGCTCAGGGGTAAATTAACAAAATTGTTTAATTCTTAAAACTCATGATCTTTGTCGTTGCATGTTTTGTGAAGAGAGAGACAGAGAGAGAGGGGATGTGAGAGAGCGTGTGTGTGTGCGTGGTGTGTGTGTGTGTGTGTGTGTGTGTGTGTGTGTGTAGATGTGCAATGCGGTTTGGCTGACTGAAATGGAGAGGCACGTAAATTTCAGTAATCTGTATATTTGTATATAGCTATTTCCATTTGGTGCCATTTAATTTATCTTTTTTACTTTCTATTCATTTTATTTGTTTGTTGTTTTCTTCTTATGTTGGACATGTGCTGCTGCCAAAAAGAAAATCTCTGTACCAAAGTATAGACAATAAAGTTTGTGTATTGTATTGTATTGTATTGTATTGTATTGTATTGTAAACTCACTCTTCGTTATTTGAACATCTTAGCATTTAATAATTTGTGTTAAAAGAAAAATCGTTTGGAAAAAAGGTAAAATATAAACAATCATTTAGAATAAGATATGATTAAAAAAATAAATAAATGAATGAAATGATAAAATATGAAATGGACAAAACAAAGATCGATCTAGACTTTTTAGGTCTGATTTGGCGATGGAGAGTTGCTTGAATTGGAACTAAATTTGTTTTTCTATTTGTCCGTACGTTCGTTTGTTTCTACATATAATTATTCGATCACTTGATTTTTTTTTTATTTTTTTTTTACTGGTCCATTTTTTTCTGTTCATTCATTTATACATTCATTGATTTACCACGGTAATGTCATGTATAGCCCACTTTTTACAATCAGGAATGAATGTGGAAATTCAGCGGTGTGTGTGTGTGTGTGTGTGTGTGTGTGTGTGTGTGTGTGTGTTCTGTCATTTCCTTTTTCTTTCCAGTTTATATATATATATATATATATATATATATATATATATATATATATATATATATAAGTGTCTTTCGTTTCAAAATACATTTTCGCCTTCTTATAACCACAGTTGTTTTTTTGTTGTTGTTTTTATTTGTATGTTTTTGTCTCTCTGTTTTTTTCTGTTGTTTACTATTTTGATTAAACACTTATGTTTCTGATTTATGAACATTATTATTTGTCAGTTGTTGTTGCTGTGTTTTTACCAGGAAATTATAGATAAGTTCACATTCGTTCTTTCTTTCTGTTATTCGCGTGCATGTGTGTGTGTGTGTGTGTGTGTGTGTGTGTGTGTGTGTGTGTGTGTGTGTGTGTAAAGCAACGGCACACGTTTACAATGTTTATAGACAAAATCAACGAATTTACCAATTCGAACAAAACCGATGTTTAACTTGAACACACAATGGTACAAAACAAAGAACAAAGCAAGAACCAAAGTAAATCAGATCAAAAAGGTCCCTGTTTTACAATCTTCCTCGCTTCTTTTAACCAGTATTTTTATCTACTTCAGTTTTTTATCACTCTGCATAGCATCACTCGAATTCAGTGACCGGTTTAAACCGAAAGTGTGTAGAAACTCGCGACCTGAACATGTTGTTGAAGAGTTAGTCTCAGCAGAATTTCCACACTTTTCCTGCGTAAGTATTTATGGTAGTATTGGACCCGTTGACACATGGGGCCCTATTAGTAATTGTTAAGAAGGAAGATAGTGCAACCTGCCCTATCATTATCATTATTATTATTATTATCATCGTCATTATCATCATTATCATTATCATGATGATGATCATTATTATTGTTATTATTATCATCATCATCATTATTAATTTATTATTATTATTATTATTATTATTGTTGTTGTTGTTATTGTTATCATCAGTGTTATTATTATTATTATTATTATTGTTGTTGTTGTTGTTGTTGTTAATCTTCTTCTTCTTCTTCTTCTTCTTATTATTATTATTATTGATACTTACATAGCGCCTATCTTCCACCAGAGGCCAAACTCAAAAGCGCTTTACAAATACAGTGTCATGTGCATCATATAGGCTGCCAGTCCAGGTAGAATTGACAGCTGCCTTCTAGGCTCTCGTCATTCGTTTCCTCTGTCATTCACACAGCCTTTCAATCACGCGCACACACGTAAACACACGTGTATTAGGTCCTGCTCGTGTGGATTGATGTACTGTAAATACAATCAAAGCGCTTTACAAATACAGTGTCATGTGCTCCATATAGGCTGCCCCAGGTAGAATTGACAGCTGCCTTCTAGGCTCTCGTCATTCGTTTCCTCTGTCATTCACACAGCCTTTCAATCACGCGCACACACGTAAACACACGTGTATTAGGTCCTGCTCGTGTGGATTGATGTACTGTAAATACAATCAAAGCGCTTTACAAATACAGTGTCATGTGCTCCATATAGGCTGCCCCAGGTAGAGTTGACAGCTGCCTTCTAGGCTCTCGTCATTCGTTTCCTCTGTCATTCACACAGCCTTTCAATCACGCGCACACACGTAAACACACGTGTATTAGGTCCTGCTCGTGTGGACTGATGTACTGTAAATACAATCACAACTGCAACGTCTATTAGTTTTTGAAGTATTCTGCTTATAGCTCGGGGATGAACCAGGTATAGAGTAACAATCAAATCGTATTGCTCAATAGCCAAGCCGAGCGTGAAAGCCACATCAGGACTGCAGTTACATATTACAAGACAGCGTTCGAATAAACGTTCAAATCTGTAACTGGAACACGAATATATCTATTTCTTGAAATGATTGATAATAGTCACAGTTCGTTTTGTTGTTTATCTAGTTCATAAGCAACTATCGAAAAAAAACAAAAAGCCTATTGCATATTTAAAACAATTTAAACAAAGAAAACAAACTTACAAACAATCGAACAAAACTTATCATAACTTGACACTTGACGATCGCGCGTCAGAGCATATCTTCTACAGGAACAGAAGGAGAACGGTAGCCATGTCAATATGCTAAAAGAGAAAAGAAAGTGCGCAGACCGTGCTCTTAAAAAAAAAAAAAAAAAAAAGATTTCGCTTTCAACATTTTGCAGTAACAAGACATAGACGGAAATAGGTGTGCAGGAAGGACTCACTGACCTGAAGGAACTGGCGCCATATATTACACTCTATGTCCAAGCTATGTGTTGTCTGATAATGGTTTTCAGAGGGAAGCAACGAGAACGAGACGGTTCCTGTACGACTGTATTTCAGTCGATGATGTAAGACTGCCCGGTTCACAAAACATAAACCCATGGCTATGTTAAAGAACTAATCATGGACATTATATCAACTTTTAAGAAATATATTCCAAACTGTAAAACCTGTGTCACCAGCCCATTTTTCATTCAAACATTCTTCTTCTTTTTTTTTTAATAATGGCGGAAGTGGTGTTTGTTGTTCGAACAGCAAACGCATGGTTCATGTTCTGGCTCTGATTCTGGTTCTGGTTTTGATTCCGATTCTGGTTGTGCACTGTTTTGTTCTGGTTCTGGGTCTGACGCTGGTTTTTGGTTCTTGGATCATGTGCGCCATCCCCACACGTGCCGTGCAAGCATGGTTGGTATCGATCCAAACCAGTCAGTCCGCGGCGGGATGGCATAAGGTGGAGCGAACACCACGTGTGGACGGGAGGAAAAAAACAACAAGCCACGGCATCATCAGAGAGCTCCCACACATTTGGGTTGGCCATAATTATGTTGCTGTCATATAGGATGAATCCCTCTGACACCCCAACCAACATGTTGCCAGTTTGAATCAGAGACCCACAGGAAACTAGTACCTAACAACAACAACAAAAAGGCATTTTCGCTTTCCATGAACATGATGTTGACGATGACGACGATGATGATGATGATAATTATAGTGGAGTGATGGCCTAGAGGTAACGCGTCCGCCTAGGAAGCGAGAGAATCTGAGCGCGCTGGTTCGAATCACGGCTCAGCCGCCGATATTTTCTCCCCCTTCACTAGACCTTGAGTGGTGGTCTGGACGCTAGTCATTCGGATGAGACGATAAACCGAGGTCCCGTGTGCAGCATGCACTTAGCGTACGTAAAAGAACCCACGGCAACAAAAGGGTTGTTCCTGGCAAAATTCTGTAGAAAAATCCACTTCGATAGGAAAAAACAAATACAACTGCACGCAGAATTTTTTTTTTTTAAATTGGTGGCGCTGTAGTGTAGCGACGCGCTCTCCCTGGGGAGAGCAGCCCAAATTTCACACGGAGAAATCTGTTGTGATAAAAAGCAATACAAATGCAAATACAAAATACAAATACAAATAATAATAACAATGGGTATTCATAATACAGTCTACCTCCTTAGTACAAGGGTCCAGAGCACAATTAACCATTAACATCGAAAAGGGGGAGAAGAAAAAAAGGGATAAAAACATTAACAACGGAGGCCAGGATAATTAAGACTTCCAAGCCAGACAGACGGAAAGTGTCAATGACGTGGTGTCAGAGTGATGTCAAAGACACCTCCCCCCCCCCCCCCACTCACCCCAACTTCAATCTTCAACATCGTCATCATCACCAGACCCCCTCCTCCTGCATCAACAATTAAAAAACAACAACAAAAAAACAAGAGAGGCAAGGCCTTCAAGACTCACTTGTGATAAATTAAGTCCCCTAGCATTAATTACAGAGTAATTTCCCTTTTTTACTATCTGCACCAAAACGTTTGCAAAATAAATAAAAATTCCATGCTCAGCAAAAGAAGTTCCTGTTTGAACAAAAAAATGATAATAATGACTCCTCTTGTTGTTGTGTCAGAATAAGAGGTCAAAGTGCCAAGTTTAGAGAATACAAAAAATATAGATATAACAGTAAGTGCAGTTTGCATATAATTAGGCTTCTTTTTTTTAAAAATTTTTGTGCCCATCCCAGAGGTGCAATATTGTTTTAAACAAGATGACTGGAAATAACTGAATTTTTCCTATTTTTTATGCCTAATTTGGTGTCAACTGACAAAGTATTTGCAGAGAAAATGTCAATGTTAAAGTTTACCACAGACACACACACACACACACACACACACACACAACCGAACACCGGGTTAAAACATAGACTCACTTTGTTTACACAAGTGAGTCAAAAATTCTCAAACCAAATTCAAAAGTAAACTGATGTTAACGTTTACCACGGACACACAGACATACGGACACACGGACACACACACACACACACACAGACAACCGAACACCGGGTTAAAACAAAAAGGAGACGTGGTTCACACTGGGGTGGGTGGCTGTCATCAGGACTCTCTTCAATGGAGGTCGGATGCACCGACCAATCAGCTGTTGTTACTGATGTTGACAGTCCTGCAGCAGTGCACCTCTCGTTGTTCGTTGTCTCTGATGTATTGATTTATTTTATTTGTTTGTTTATTTATCTATTTATTTATTTATTTATTTATTTTCATTATTTTTTTTAATTTTTTTTTTTTCTCTCAAGGCCTGATAAAGCGCGTTGGGTTACGCTGCTGGTCAGGCATCTGCTTGGCGGGTGTGGTGTAGCGTATATGGATTTGTCCGAACGCAGTGACGCCTCCTTGAGCTACTGAAACTGAAACTGAAACTGATGTGCCTCCAGTTACATGCTACTTTGTATCATTTTTACCTTCAGGCTCTCAAAGCCTCGTTACACGTTATGTATATGGACAAGCCATGCATCTGCTGCCCTTTATTTTCTTTTTTTCTTTTCACGGCAAATATCGTGTAGCGTATATGGATCAGTCCGCACGTCTTGACACCTCTTGAAACTGAAACTGAAAACTGCCATTTTATTACCCTTAATCTATTCCAAATTTAAAAAAAACAACAGTGCCCTTGTCAATGTCCTTATGTTGCAGACAGGTGTCTTTGATGATATTGAATTGCATTATATTGTATTGCATTGCGTTGTGTTGCAGTGTATTGCATTGCATTGTATTGTACTGTTCTGTGTTGTACTGGACTGTACTGTACTGCACTGCACTGCACTGTGCTGTACAGCACTGCATTGTACTGTACTGAACTGTCTTACAAAATAATCACAACATATTTCTTTGTGTTAACTCTCTCCATACGAACGGCGAAAGAGACGACGTTGACAGCGTTTCATCCCAATTACCATCATCAAAATATTGCAAGCGGAACGCTCTTATACTGAAGAGGTGAATGTTGACAAAGAATACCACAGTTCTGACGACGGAAGCTAAAGGTTGGGTCATTCAGACACCCACTGGACATCCGAGGGGTCTGTGTAGAGGAGAAGAGAGGACTGGCCGTACTGAGTGAGTTAAAATCGGGGTACTGTAACAGCCAGGGAAGAGACCTTACACCCATTATTTGCTTTAGTCTTTTCTGTTTGCTTTGAGCGTGTTACTTGTCACGTCTCTGCCACTACGTGTTCGAACTGATCCAGTTATAAACTCTGCCGAAAAGTTGTCCGATCAAAGGCAGTGCCAAGTCAGAAAAGCAAGCTCCGCTGGTGGGCTGCCCATGACGTCATATGACCTACTTCTCGCTCTGCAAGCGACGAAAGGTCCCCCACGAAAGCGGACTGCTGACCCTCCCTAATGTTTAAGCAGGGCATTAAAGGCTTATCTCTTTCAGACCAACGCAATGTACTGAACAAGCTATGAACTACCGCAGCCTTGAATAACTGGACCTTGAGGTCGTTAAATACAACTCCATGCCTTTGTCTCTTCAGGTTCTCTTGTTTGCGTGCTTCACAGATTAATAGCGGCATTATATCCACAACAAAACAAACAAAAAAACGACTTATAAGTGCGGTAACAACAGGTGTTTATTATCCTCTCATTCGCAGAGAGAATATCATTATACATAGGTGAAGCAGGCGATATTTTGTGCCACGTATAGGTCATGATGAATATTGAGAACCAGAAAGTAGTCTTTAGTCACATTTGCTGTGAGGCGATAAATCTGAAACGTCACGCTTACAAAATACCCATCATCACAGTTCACAAAAAGAAAATCAGTGTATAAAACACAAAGAATAAGGTTTGTTGGCCCACATATGTTTGAGTAACAACAAACTGACCTTCATAATTATATTCAAAGAAGAATACAATATGAAACAAAGCATGCGATTATTGTTACTCTCAAAGAGCAAACGAGTATATATATATATATTGATCATTGCCGTTACAATCAATTGTGACGATTCCATTGTGAACTGCTCGAAGGGCAACTTGAATATTTATTCCTCAGGTTTATCTATATCATATGAACAGAAGGATAATTTTGTTGCTTGAGCATCTTCTTGTTTATTTGTGGGAACCAATCTTGATCGACAGTTTATTTTTTTGTTTCATTTATTTATTTGTTTGTTTGTTTGTTTGTTTGTTTATTTATTTAATTGCTTATTTATTTAATCAACTATTTGCTTTTTGTGTATATTTATCTATTCAGTATGAATACTTAACCAATTTTAGTTATCAAGTGATTAAACCATTTGTGTATTTATCCATTTATTTATTTAGCACACTCGGGCCACTTAAATTTGTTTCAATGTGTTTCTGTGGGCATCAACACCGTTTTTTTATGATATAAACAGCGTTCTCACTGCGAATACCGCAATTGATTTATCGCCCTTTAAAAAAAGTATGTTCAAATATTAAATTTTAGAACGTCAGTTAAGGAGCCACGATAGTGTAATGAGTAAGACAGTTTCTTCTCAACCGAACACGCGGGGATCGAATCTGGTTAGGATTTTTTTTTTCCTTTTTCTTTTTTTTATCCCGAAGCTTTATAATAACAAATACAGAACACATTTTAACGATTAGATTAATTTTTTAAGTGTATCACAAGTGAGGCCTTGCCTCTCTTGTTTCAGTTGCGTTTTTTCTTTGGCTTCCTATTGATAAATCGTAGTGCCCTGCCTTCAGTCTAAAGTGTCAGTGCAGCCCTATCCTTATCGCCCTTGTCCCAAGAGGTTAACAAGAACTAGTGCACTTAATCTGATCACTTAGAACACTGGCTTCTCTGTTCTGGAGCTTCATGAGTGTGTTCAGAAGTCAAAGGAATGGTCAATATGTTTGTGTGTGTGTGTGTGTGTGTGGAGAGAGAGAGAGATGTGTGTGTATGTGTGTGGGGGGAGTGGGGGGAGAAGAGAGAGTGTGTGTATGTGTGTGTTTTGCGGAGGATGGGGGGAAAGGAGTGTACAGAGAGAGACAGAGATAGTGTGTGTGTGTATGAGTGTGTGTGTGTGTGTGTGTGTGTGTGTGTGTGTGTGTGTGTGTGTGTGTGTGCGTGTGCGTGTACGTGTGTGTGTGTGGAGAGAGAGAGAGATCGTGTGTGTATGTGTGTGTGTTTGGGGGGGGGGGGGAAGGAGTGTACAGAGAGAGACAGAGATAGTGTGTGTGTGTGTGTGTGTGTGTGTGTGTGTGTGTGTGTGTGTGTGTGTGTGTGGAGAGAGAGAGAGATCGTGTGTGTATGTGTGTGTGGGGTGAGTGAGGGGTGAGTGGGGGGGGGGGAAGAAGGAGAGAGTGTATGTGTGTGTTTTGTGGGGGGTGGGGGGGAAAGGAATGTACAGAGATGGACAGAAATAGTGTGTGTGTGTGTGTGTGTGTGTGTGTGTGTGTGTGTGTGTGTGTGTGTGTGTAAAGAGAGAGAGAGAGAGGAGTTGTGTTTGTGTGTTGTTCAGTTTGATTAAACATAATGAACGTCAGACAGACGTCAGTGAGTGTGGCTGTAAGACGGAAAAGACTGCTTTATTTTTGTTCTAATTTAATGCGATCAAAACTACTCTAACCACTTATAAGCTGATCAGATTAATTACGTGAGTTCTTGTAGGTCTACTGGTAATTACCATGAACATGGAAGAATTAGTTTCCTGCACTTCCAGTTACAGTGCACGCTGAATATGCATTGTAATTGTCGTTTGGTGTTCGTATGTGCACGTATGTAAAGAAGAATAATAATAATAATAATGGATACGTATATAACACACTATCCAGAAATCTACTCTAGGTGCTTTACAAAAACGCTTTTGTTAACATAAAACATTACATCAATGTTACATACACACACCAAAATGTGAACCCCCCCCCCCCCCCCCCCACACACACACACACACATACCACAATCACTCTCATTCGCTCTCTCAAGTCTCGACATTCCCATCTGGCAACAAATCTACACTTCACAGCAGCACATCACATTCATAACTCATGGTATGATTACAAAAAAGCACGTGAAACACGTGAAACCATTTTTCAAAAGAAACAATTCCCAATCCCCCGATATAAAAGTTGCCCTGTAAAAAAATGGATCTAGGAAAGTAGTATATCAAAATAAATTCCAATCCCCGATATAAATATGTTGCCCTGTAAAAAAAAAATGGATCTAGGAAAATAGGATACCATTTTCTTTACAATGGTGATGATAACGATAACGATAACGAATTCTTTTAACAAGGGAAGTGGGTGTGTTTCTTTTCATCAAGCCCTCGGGACAAAAAAAAAAAAAAAAAAAAGAAAGAAAGAAAAAAAAAGAAAAGAAAGGTTGAATTTAAAATGATCAGAAAAGGTATAGAAAATACTAATACAGAAAAGAGGTATGGAGACACGAGAGGATGGTGGGGATGGGGGTGGGGGGGGGGAGAGGGATACAGACAGAGAGACAGGCAGATCAGACAGACAGACAGACAGACAGACCAAAAACCCCAAAACAAAAAAAACATAAATAGACAGAGCCAGAGATTCGACATGAGGATGGAAGTATATGATTGATTAGTTAGGGTTTAACGTCAAGCAATGTTGCCGAAGGGGAGATAACCATCTCCGGAAAGCAGAAGAATGGGTGTTTGTCAAGCACTACAGGCAGCACACACCGACACCATCACTGAACGACAATACACACGGACTACAGTGAGACGGGTCAGACCATATAAGGAAGGCGTTCTGTCATTGGAACCAAAGACCCATTTAATTTGCAGGAAATGATAACACGACGTTACGCTTTTCTGACCGGTGGAGCCAGAGTTCAATGCCCAGATGTCTTGTGCCATTCATTTCAGGTCAGATTGTTCAGTGCTGAGTCTTGGTGTTTCGGTGTTGGAGGCTATGAAGTCCTGGGTGTCTGTCCGGATGTGAGGTTCTTCTGGTGTTTCAAGGGGACTCCTGGATGTTGACTGGGCTGTACAGATGAGTTTATTAACTTTGTGTTTGTATTTATATTTCTTTTTATCACAACAGATTTCTCTGTGTGAAATTCGGGCTGCTCTCCCCAGGGAAAGCGCATCGCTATACTACAGCGCCACCCATTTTTTTGTATTTTTTCCGGCGTGCAGTTTAATTTGTTTTTCCTATCGAAGTGGACTTTTCAACAGAATTTTGCCAGGAACAACCCTTAAGGGCAAAAAGCTCCCAAGGTCAATTTCCTCAGGCTTAGGGTTTGTTTCGGTGAAGGTTGCGTTATTCGGGTGGGGGTGGGGGGAGGAGGGGGAAGGTGAGTCCTGATTTTGACAGCGAGCCTGGCGCTATATTAATGATAGGCAGTCGTGCCCGACAATGGCCATCAGAACAGCAGAGGAGGCAATAGTTGTCCCGACTATCTAGTCCAGAGTTTAATTATATAGCGAAGAGTGTCTTGCCCAAGTTATATCCCCCAAGAGTTCTTCGGGACAGTCGGTGATGAGATGATCCCCAAAGGCCAACTAACCCCCACGGGCTGCAGGGCTGAAAACCAGAGCAGTCGCCCTGCACAGACCTACCAAATGAGTCAACCCTCACTACAACGCAGGCACCCCAAGTGCACGGTATTCCGGGTCAGCGTTGTATATTGAACCTTTTGCATTGTAGAAGTCACAGCGTCAAGCAAACGCCAGGTCGGGAGTCGTGAAACGTTTTGATAACAGACAGATAACAGGGGGCGATATCGCCTTCACAGAGTGGAATCCACCCCCGTGCTTGTCAAACAACCACTTGAGGACGTTCAGTAGATATAGCGAGAGAGAGAGAGAGACATGCACCAGGGCTACTGTCTGTCATTACACGTCCGTTCTGTTGAACACCGGGTGGGCGTTGTCTTCATCATTCGGATCTTCTTTCAGTCAAAGATCTTCCCCCTTTTGCTCCAAAAGTGTGGTGGGGGATGCCCATTGGGGTGTGTAGGTGTGTGTGTGTTATTAAACTTTGTACGAGACAATAACCCTGTTTTACTGCTTACGTTTGGTTCTACACATTTAATGAACACAAACACAAACATTTTGGTATCATACTCCAGAACAACTGCAAAGGCGACGCATATAATTATTAAAACTAAAATCAACGTGGTTACCGTGTTAGTTTCTTGTCTAAAATGCTCTAAGTGTGAACGTAGTAGAAAATCCATTGAAATAATGTATAAATCTTTTATATTACCTCATTCTGATTATGCTGCTCTGGTATTTGAAGCTGTGCACAAACTCATCAATGAATCGAATCGATTTTAAGTGTGCACTGTTCCGGGTGGAACCCTGATCACTGGATTAGAAATCAAAAGCCTTACCCATTCTCCCACCGTGCCTCATTGAATCACGGGCCTGTTTTTAACCAACATCAACAACAAAAGAAAAACCGAAAAAAAAGTGGAAAAAGGAGGAAGAAAATCAGAAAAAAAACAACTGTTTTACGTGAGACATTAGCTGCAGGTAATTGCTTTGTGCATTTTCATCTGATCACTGGATCAGAAGTCAAACACTTTACCGATTCTGCAAGACAATCTGCCAGTGAATCAGTCAAAAGCAAAACCGAAAACGTTTTGTGGACCAAACTTAACGATGGGAACACAGCGCTAAGAGGTGTGGAGCAACAGAGAGAGAGAGAGAGAGAGAGGGAGAGAGGACAGGTATATGAAAGGATCGAGGACTTATTGACTTTTGTGGTGAGGAACGAAACCCCTATCCCCACCCCACCCCTACCCCCACCCCCTCCACCCCAAGCCCACAGCAATCCCTCGGAGCTGTCTACGTGCCGAGAACAAAGTGTTGTGGCCGGCGGGGGGGTGTGCTCCTGGTAAGGTGGGTTGTTTAGTTGGCGTTTGACTTGTCGCCACTTTACCTTTCTCCACACATGGGATTCTAGACGTCCTGTGTATTGCTTTGTGTTGTATTGCATTGTATTGTATTGTCTTGTCTTGTCTAGTAGAGTAGTATGGTGTAGTGTATTGCGTTGCGTTGCATTTTTTTTTTTTTTTGTATTGCATGGCATTGTATTGTAGTGTATTTCTGTTACTTTTTCTTTGTCACAACAGATTTCTCTGAATGAAATTCAGGCTCCTCTCAGCAGGGAGAGCGCGTCGCCACAGCACAGCGCCACCCTTTCTTCTGCCGACAAGTGTATTATTTTATTATAATGTCACAGTGAACTCCATACATAATTTTGCCAGAGACAACGTGCTCGTTTGTTGTCGTGGGTTACTTTACCTGCAACTAAGTGCATGCTACATACAGGACCTAGGGTTTTCGTCTCATCCGAACCACTAGCATAGATAGACAGACAGACAGGTAAGCCCAAAACTCACAAACGTTTTGCAGAATAAATGAAAGCATTTCAGTCTCACTTAAAAGGATCCCCCGTGTTTGGGTTTAGTTTCAGTAGATGAATACACACGAAAGGTTGGAAAGAAAGTGGCGCGCTGACTTGAACTGAGGGAGAGAGGAAGAAAAAAAAGGGGAGAAGAAGAAAAAACAAAACAACGTGGAACAAGATAGAACCGCTGCACTCACTGGGAGAGTTCACAGTCACCGTGTTAAGTAGGCGATACGTCGATACGACACGTATCTCTCTGTGTGTGCTCTAAACCCTCTCGTCTTTAAAAGTTAGCTTCGTATGTGTGTGTACATGTTCCCACTTGCCCCCACCTCGCCTCCCAGTTCTAGTTCACCTGCCCCATTATCCCCCTCCCCCCCCCCCCCCCCCCCCCCTCACCCGCTCCCATCCACCTATCATAGACCCCAGCCACCAAACTCTTCTTCCTGTTTCCCTCTGAAAGGAAGGAAACGTTGTTTCAAATCGATCAGAGTCTGACACTATCATTATGATGATGATGATGATGATGATGATTGTAAGTGAGAGCTGTGTTATCAATGGTTTCTCCAGTCAATGGGAAACCATCTACAGCTTAGTCTTTTGTGAAGGACTGTGACTCTCAAACTAGGAGGCAAGATTGCACTGGCTCTTTGTGCTGCAGCCTTGAGGGCCAGTTGGCCTTTGGGAACCATCCTAACGCCGACCATCCTAAAACCCTCTTGGCCGAGAGAGTGGGGATGTAACTTGGGCAAGACACTCTCCACCATAATCACATTCTAGCCCAGATAGTCGGGACAGCAGTGGCCTCCTTTGCTGTTCTGATGGTCACAATCGGCTAGTGTGTGTGTGTGTGTGTGTGTGTGTGTGTGTGTGTGTGTGTGTGTGTGTTGTTGTTGTTGTTGTTGTTGTTGTTGCTGTTGTTGTTGTTATCATTACTGCTATAATTGTTGATGCTAATATAGCTCCTGTCTTTATTAAGACAGAGACCAAGCTCTAAGCGCTCATATTGTTTCTAATGATCGGAGTGTGACACTGTTGTTGTTGCAGATGGCTCAGTCACCAAAGACCATTCCGGTTGGGGATTCACTGCGAAACGAAATGGAAAAATAGTTAGGGAAGAGAATGCTGCCTACAAAGTCACAACCTCCAGCCTAACGATGGAAGTTGAAGCTGTGACACATGCCCTCCAGTGGCTATCGTCCATCCATACGCCCGGAAACCAACATGCCATGATTCTAACCGACTCAATGAACCTCATACAGAAAATTGAAAACGGAATGGGAAGCCCAGAGTGGCATAAGGCAATGCGCAACTTTCAGATTAAAAAAACTCACATGGTCATACTGCCCGGGACATGCAGGTGTTAAGGGAAATGAGCGAGCTGACAGACTTGCTGGTAACGCAACACCAACGAGCGGCCTACATCTAGGAAAATCGGAAATCTTCAGAAAAGTCAAAGAATATCAAAAAGAACAGGTACAAGACCATCACACCATCGATCGCCTCAAAGAAATAAAAGCAGAGAGAGGGAGTGGCCGTAAGTCTAACATGAAAGGCAGAGCACGATGCTTTGCTAATCAAACAAATATCGGCATCATTTCCAAACCAACATTGCGCAAATTTCTTCAAAACGAAACAGAGTCTCTGTGGGCTTTTCCAAATACAATAGACTGAGCAACACACTATACGCCACGTTCTTGGCATCAGAGATCTTTTCCCATCCCTCTTGCGGCCAATCAGTGGCAGCCTCTGTGCGTGTGTGTATGTGTGTGTTTGTGTGCATGTGTGGGTCTGTATTTTTGAGTGCGTTTGTGCATGCGCGAGAGTGTAAGTGTACACAAGTGTCAGTAGAGTTCTGTGCACGTGCGTGTGTGTGTGTGGAGGGGGGGGGGGGGGGGAGGTGGGGGTGCGGAGGGAGGTGGGGTAGAGGATGAGGTATGTGAGTGTATGCATGCCTACACTGTGGGAGCAACAGGATATTGGAACGTATGTATATATATATATATATATATATATATATATATATATATATATATATATATATATCTTTGTACATATGTGTGTGGAGATATGGGCATATGTGTGTGCGCTTGTACAAGTAAGTGTTCATCTGTGTGTGTGTGTGTGTGTGTGTGTGTGTGTGTGTGTGTGTGTGTGTGCCGTGGAAGCTGTGATACGTAGACTAGAAATGAGTGTGTGGAGGAGGGGGGTAGAGGAGGTGCAGGGTAATGTGTGTGTGTGTGTGTGTGTGTGTGTGTGTGTGTGTGTGTGTGTGTTGGAGCTCATGTACGTTTATATGTATTTGACTGTGCTTTCATATCTGTGAAACTGCGTGTTCGGTGCATATCTGTTATGCATGTGTGGGTGTATATGTGAATGTGTGTCTTAATGTTTTACATCTATTTGCTTTTTTTTTTTTTTTTTTTTTTACATTATAGTTATTATTTATTATTTATTTATTTATTTGTGTAAGCTTATCTATCATTGATTCACCTTTTTTTTCTTTTTTTTTCCTCAAGGCCTGACTAAGCGCGTTGGGTTACGCTGCTGGTCAGGCATCTGCTTGGCAGATGTGGTGTAGCGTGTATGGATTTGTCCGAGCGCAGTGACGCCTCCTTGAGCTACTGAAACTGAAACTGAAACTGTTGTTGTTGTTGTTCCGGTGGTGTCAGGACAGTGGCAAAATGTCCCTTTTCTCCTGTTCTATTCCTACGATGACTTGAGATTGTTGATGGCCTGCTATTCG